>NW_009930894.1:25190-78850 GCF_000696875.1 Nestor notabilis
AGGGGGTTGGAACTAGATGATCTTAAGGTCCTTTCCAACCCTAACTATTCTATAATTCTATGATTCTAATTAGAAGTATCTGCACATGTATCAGTGGAAATTTCCAAGGGCAATACGCAAGGTGCTTCCTCTTTTCTCAAATAGCAAACGTATCTCTGGCAGCTTCCAGGCACAAAGATCTGTGTGAAAATCAAAACAGCCAGGTTTTAACTCTTGTATGCTTTTCTTTGATAGTCTCAATAAAAGCAAAAAGAATCACAAAAATTCTTCAATAGGACATAATCTTTATGTTATATGAGAATACTTCTCTGAAAGTGCAGAAATGTTGCAATTAATCTGCCTGTGTAAGAAGAATCCTTGGAAAGCAATAGAAGTCTGTTAAATGAGCACTAGTGTTGATAATTAGATCAGTTCAAAAAAACTATGATTTGATTTCTGAAAAATTTCATCCATGTCAGTCCAAATACATACAGGCATGTACATGCACACACACACACAAATCCAAGTACTTTGTTTAAAACAATATTTTTATGACTATTTTTCAACAAATATTCTGGACTGTTCCACCAAAAAGTTCTTTTTTAATCAAACAAAATTGTGGAGATCCTTGATAGTATGAAATGTGTTTGTGACAATCCTTTATTATTAAATCCTGATGGGGCATCTGTTTCATCCTATTCAATAAAGCCCTTTATAGATTTTGATTCTTTCCTTTCCTGCAGCAGGCTAACACTTCTTGCTGTAGGCTCTGGAAGTGCACCCTTTTGAGACTTCCATCCAGGGACTGGTCTTGTTCCCTGTCACTTTAGTGAAGCTCAGACAACCTGGGTTTTTTTCCCTGACTGTGCCTTTGACTTTGCTTGTGCCCTTAGAAATGTCTGTAGTATTTCACTTTATACAACAGCCCACTTTCATAAAGACAAGTGGGCTTTTCAGCAGTCACACCTCATACCTCAGACATACATCTGACTGCCTTCCACCTTCTCTTTAACAAAACACATCTTCTCAACCTTCCACCACTTAACACCACCTATTTCTTTTCCTGTTTTCACATAATTATTTTTTTGCTATCCCTCATGAGAGGGACCATTAGAACAATTCTTACTAGTTGTTTAACAGCTCTGATGACCTTTCTGTTACCATTGCACCCCAGAAATACTGGCCTTAAGATAAACTGCAACTACTTCCCCACCTTATACCCTGTCCATATGTGGGAAAACCCAGGCTTCAACCGCTGAAGGCCTAACATGTGCACAGGGTGGATTCTCAGGTGATCTTGGTGATAAATCCCATGTTTAAAAGACAATTTAACCCCATCCCTGAAAGATGTTGAACATTTAAGAGCTCTGCATTTACCAGTACATCCTTCTCCAGGAGGGCAAACTCCCTGCAGAAAATACACATGAATTCTCTTTCTGCTTGCTGCTTCGCTGTTAAAGGTTATGAACCTGATAATTACTCTGAAAAAAATCATGGCGACGCTGTTTGCATAAGGGCAGATCTTGCTGATACAGAACATTTCCCACTCAACCCAGCCTTCTAATATTGTCAGTAATTTGAACATGGCAGAGATGTCTAAGCCTCATACCCATGTCTAAACACAGGTATTCATCCTGAACTACCTTACTGTGCCATCTGGGTTGCAACTAATTCTGGGGACTTGGCTGGGTGTCTTAGCCAGACCAAACATAGTTTTTCTTCCCCCAGCTGGGCTACTGTCCAGGCAATCTGAGCTATCAACTTTCAGCATAACCATGAATCGTTACTCTAATTGAAGGAACCATTCCTACTGTGAGATTCAGTAAAGGCCTTTGCCACCAGAAAGGAGATTAACTTATATTTACCCTGTTCAGACAGCTACATCAGTTGAATGATGCTCAGTATCTCCACTGAAGAAGGTTATGTGCAAATCAAAGAAGCCATTTACAAAGCACTTACAAAACAATTCCAGGAGCTTGTTATAAATCTTATGTCTTGTGCCTAGACAGAGCTGTGCTGGAGATCATTCAGCCCAGTTCAATAGAAATGGCTGTCAAGATTGCAGCCAAACTGACTGTTAGACACCACTTTTGGCAAACTCCATTCCCTGCCACTGAACTCCAGTCTTCCAGAGGCAGTGCTGTTACCCTTAGGAAAGGAAAACTGCTTCTTCCTTTAGCCCACCACTAAATCTCTGGCCTTGAAGTCCTTAAGTTGACTGCACCGAGGGACTGGGAGATTGTTTCTCCAGGATGCTGCCTCATGGCCCCTCTCCTGCTCCCACCTCAGCCACTCCAGGTGTCCCTGGCCCCAGAAAGAGCTATTCTGTTGTGCCCTTTACATCCAGGTAGCAGTGGAAACACTCCTACAGGCAATATGAAAAAAGTGGCCATGCCTGCATGTTGTTAAAAAAAGGTATTTTCCAGTGTTACCAACCCTGACATCAAGTAATGTGTCACTTTATAAACTCTTCTCTTTGGTCTATTTTTTTACCTTGGTTTGATGATGTGTTTTATCCCTGGAACCCCATCATACCTCAAGAAATTGTTCCTCAGTAATTCTTCCAAGAGTCATCAATGTCATTCACAGGTGACCTTCCAAATATCAGGAATAAGCCTCAAATACAGTCAATGGCTGAGTCCAGTAATTCATGGTCTTTGTTCCTCCTTAGTTCCCTTCATTCCTTCCTCACTACTCCAGTGCAAGGTTGAAATCCAACCGCTTTGCATGTGCACTGCATCAACGTGCTGCCAACGACTGTAAATTGGACTGTGGGGAAGGCAGAGATCACAGACCCACAGGATGCACCATCACCAGGGAGGCACACATGGGGGCCAAGCAGCTCTGACAGTGTAATAAATGGCTGAGACAGTCAAACAGTGTAATTGTCTGTGCTTGGGTACTGTGTAGACATTGATGAAAAACCATCTGCAAAATCTGTGTTCTGCATATCTCTAGGAGCACTCCTGTCTTTCTGCAGCGTTAAAAGCCAGCCCTTCATGTTCAGACAGAAGGAGACCAAGGACAGGATGTCTGTGATGGTGCCATCTCAGACCCACATGTCACCCACATTTGATATTTATTGTGGCTGCTCTCAAAACACATCTGTTTTTCAAGTACATTCCATTCCAACAGCTTTCTGAAAATTCAAATGTCTACACAGAGGTTTTAGCTTACACCAGCCAACTCCCCTTACACAGACAGGCTGCAGTTCTGTGTCTGTACATGTCTGTCTGTGCCTCTCCTATGCAAATGTGTCCCTCTGGCTCTGACCCCAAGGTTTAGCTGCAACAGCACCAGGCAATCTTTTCTGTGCAGTTCCACAAAGAAGCAGTGCTTAAGTATTCCTGTGGGCAGCTGATGAATTGGGGGTATTGCATGGTAAAAATGTTAGTGTTTTATAGAGAGCACAAAGAAGCCTTAAGGAATATCCTTGCAGGAATTTTTGCTGATGCTGTTTGCTTTGTTGCTTCCTAATTGGAAGGAGGCCTTGTTATCAGCATTTGTGCCCAATTGCACAGATTGTTTGCCTGCTGTGAGGGAGCCACAGCACTCTGTATTTAAGTCAGAGCTGCTAATACCATTATTTTCTGAGGACACAGCCAACAAAATATCAAAGCTGCCTGAGGTTAACGCGATGGTACCTTCCCTCAGCTTTGGCCTCCAGCTATAAGAAGCTTTGTGGTTACTCAGGGAAAATCTCCCAGTTCTCGAAAGTTTAAATTTTAAGAGGATGTAAAGGAGAACAGATTGCACTACTACGGGTTATTCCAAGAATGATGATGGTTTCAAGAGCAGAGTCCCATTCTTGCTTCCCAAGCCCTTCTGAGAACCTCTTCTTAAAATCCAGGTGACTTTATCTGAGAAATAGTTGTGAAGGGCTTGGGAGAGACCAGCCAGTACATATCAGTATTGATAACCGGGACTGACAAAAATAGGATTCTGTTTCTGGGTGATCCCCGCAAGATACAGTGAGGCCAGGAGCCCCCTGACCCGAGGTTGGGTGGAATGTGGTCAAAGAAAGGAGGTCCCTGCCATAGAGGAGGGGTGGATCTCAGACCACAGAGTGATGAGGAATGGGGCCAGTGATTCAATGCATTTACTTGGAACCACTCAGCTTTATTAGGAATGGCTCGTTATAAGGAATGAAACAGGAAGCTATTTTTTTTTATAGAAAGACAGGGAAGAAGGAAGTTGATACTCTCAGCAGTTGAAATCAGGAGAATCTGGAAACTCCTGTTTCTTCTCAGGCTATCTTCTCAGAAACCTTTGTTTAACTTAACATCAGTTTAACATCAGACACTTTTTTTGATGGATTGTTCTCAATAAATTTACAATGTTTTCCCTGAAGCATCCAGGAAATGCCTGTATTTACATGTTCAATGCTTACACGTTAAATGGGAAACATGTTTACTAACACATTACATTACATTATATTATATTACATTACATTACATTACAGAGTCAGGGTATTTTTTGTTTTATTTCTTTTATTTATCAGGCCCATTGCAGCCTTTTTTGTTTAATTGAGTACGTGTGTTGTCTACATCTGTGATGGCAAAGCCCCAAAATGAGATGTGAAATAGGGAAGTGGCTGGAATTCACCGAAGACCACCACTTATTCACATGCTTCTGTCTGAAACAGGTGGATCTGGAGGGAGTTATTTTGAGCTTAAGTTAATGCTGACCTCAGCTGAAATAATTTGCCCTCTCGCTCTTCCTCCAATACAGAGTCAAGAGGGAGTTGTCTGACTGCTGCGTGTGATTGTACACATCTGTCAACAGAATTGGAGATCCAAATGCAAAATGTAGCACTCGGGAACACTGTGTGGGTTTCCGACACTCCCTGAAGGACGTGAGGACCATAAACCAGTGAATGGATTACAATGAGACATAAATAATGTGACAGATGTAACCCTGCTCCAGCACTGCTTACATTATTTAAAGGAAAACGGTCTCTATTTCAAACCAGCTTTCTGAATTTCAAATGAGAAAATAAGTTCTAAGCATTTTTCCATGTGAATAATTGTAAGCCGCCTTTGGAGGTGGTTTAGCAATGTTGTTTTGGAGGGGCCTGGTCATTATCTCCCACAAAGCACCCCTCCCCCAGTGAGCACAAGACCAGGGAAGGGACTGCTGGCTTCTGCATATCTTGCCACCCCAAGCAGGGGAAGACTTGCTTTGCTGCCCTGGCTTGCCATTTGAAGCCTACAGCACCATGAGCCAGCCAGGCTGTAAAAGAGTTATGAGGAATAATGTCCCAAAGCCAAGAAGCAGGTGTGAGACATGCTTCTCACTTGTGCAGACATATGCTACAAAATGTTGCAACCTTTCCCGCATATTATCTTAATGTATAGTCATTAGGCAGGACAGAGTGGAGAACGCCCATATGGAAAACGTCTCTTATTTGGAGACAGGAGCATGTACTTTCCCTTTGATGCTGGCACATGCAGGGAAATACTGATATGCCAACTCCAAACTGCAGATCACAACCTGATAAAGAGACGATCTCAAAGCGGGCAGGAATTTTACCAGATTTTAGGCTACAAATATTTATGTATGAATTATTCCCAGAAGCAACACAGCTGGATCCTGGATGACTGCATTGGTAAGTCCTACCAGGGAAATGAATTGAAATACAGAGACTTGGGATGAAGGTTGTGCTAAGTTCAGGTAATGTGAGCCTATGGCATTGAGTTAGCTCATTCCTTGGGCAGCCTCTGATGCACTCACAGCTTTTGAGTCAGGAAAGGAAACATGAATGTCAAATAGCTGGGTAAAGGGGTGTAGCTGATTAGAATATTCATATTAATAAATAACCAGATTCTAACACCTTTGAAGTGCTGGATTATTTTAATTTTCCCTAAAAGTAAATCCTGATGACCTCCAATGACATCTAAAGTATTCTAGACTCTTAAACCAGCCAAGAAGCAATCACAGACACTGACTTGTCATAGGAAACAAACCCACAGAGTAGCTGATGGCTAGGGTTTAAGGAATTGTTGTATTATATTACCAGGCTGTCCTGGGTTTGGCTACAAAAACTGATAGAATTCAGGCAGGACAAAATAATTCTGTCACTGAAAAGTCTAATTAAAAGGACCATATTGGTTAAGGGCTGGTTATCTGCAGATTTTTGAAAGATTCAGGCATTAAGTGAGAATAAGAATGATATGTCTATTAGCAATGAGATAAAGTCAGGATGTTTAAAATTTTGTCTGAACTTCCAAAAATTAAAAAACAAGCGCCACAATTACAGGCAAAGTTGTTTGTGAAATAACTTTTCATGGGAAAGGGAGGGAGTTTAATTTCTTGGAATATTAAAAAACATAGCCAAAAAGTAGGAAATGAGTTGCAGAAAATGTATGTACATTTTCATGGGTATGAATTAGGTGAACTGCATAGCACAACAGGCATTTTTTCATCTCTGTCTCTATTCAACTTTAGCTACAGAGACATATCATACTGGTATAACAATCCAGCGATTTTGTAGACTTGATCTTTTGGCACAGGCACATAAATATACCTCAACAAATTTCTCTCTTTCTCTCAGCCATTGTAGCTTAGATTTTTATATAGATCACACCCTGCACTGCTGTGCTGTTCCCAGCTGGGGAGGTGTTCGGTGACTTCCAGGTCAAATAAATTCAGCAGGGTCCAACAGCAAAAATAACACATTGACGTAAATCCATGCACATTTATTCAGCCACTGTTGAGTCCATGTGCTTGGTCCTGTTGCTTGTACTGCTCTTTCTGGATGTGTGCATGCAGGGGCAGAAACAGGGGCACTTTAGCTGTGCAGCCTCCAGCTGTCACATTTCTCCTCCTATTTTCTTAGCCTTTCACTTCCACTGCTCAGATCCCAGACATATGAAATATTGGGCTTTCCCTCAGTGGTGCCCACAGAAGAGGGGAATATATTAATGAGGAAGCACATAGCTCTTCTGCTCTCCAAGGGAGTCAGTGGAGACAGAGGTTTCTTCTCTTTGCATACTCCAGAGTAAGGACAACTTGCAAAAGAGAGAGTTTTCCTCATGTCTGTAAAAGATATGGTTTGTGCTGCATAAGCTGTAATTTATGCATTTTCATGGTGGCATTACTTAGATGTTACTGACTCTGAAGCTTTGATACCTAGTGCAATTGTGAAATTTCATCTATGAAACAGGAAAACCTTGCCATACTCTTGCCATACTGAAGAAATATGAGGGCACTGTTATTGCTTCAAGGGCAGCTCCCAAGCAGGCAGTAAAGGAAGACACATGACAAATACTGGTAATGGCGAACAAATTCTGCCTATCCCCTGCCACCCACCCGAAGTAAAGTACTCTTGTGTACTTCACTCAAAAAGCCAGCCCATACCTTGTTTTCTCCACTATAAGTGTCAAAGCACTGAACTCATCCTATTACTGCCTGTTGTTTATAGTCCTGGTGCATGTTTCCAGTCCCTGCCACAGATGAAAGGCTCACTGGACTTGCCACAGTTTGTTAATGGCACAAAGCATTTGATTCGTTCCAAGCATGAGGGCATATTCAGTACAGCCAAGACAAGCTGCAAAATTCTTCTGCTTCTTCCATGATCTGTCATCACCTGCCTTCTAGCCAAGACATGGTTTGGAAGAATCAGTGGGTAAACAGCATGTGGAACAAATCATATCTGGAAAGAGAAAAAATCCGAAGTAGTGCTGCATGCATTGCTGGCTCTTGTACAGGGATCTTCTTGCTGGTCTCTGCAGGCTGTTGGTGGACAAGGAATTTTCTTTTATTGATTTTAACCTGTACTCTTTTTTTTTCTCTCTTTTAATCTCTCAACTGTACCTGGTAGTAAGCAACTGATTATTTTAGCATGCATGGCATGAAATCAGGTCTTTCAGGGGCAATAAAAATTCACCTCTCAGAAGGAAAACTCCAAGCCCAGGCCAAGTTTCCTTTAGTTTGTTCTCTGTTTGTTGCCTTATGTTTATATGCAACCTGTATGTAACATGGTTACATGTAACAAAGTAGGGATCAAACTGTTCTCAACTGAATGAATGAAAAGAATATGACTTCAGCTCAAATATTTAATTATCTACCTGTATTACAAATGACACAGACAAGCTTTTAAAATCAAATCTCTTTTCCTCTGACTGATGATGTTTCTTTCTTTTATGAGTGTTGAGTGGTCTTTTTTTACAAGACAGAGTTGGTTTTTAAGACAGAACTGTTTTCTTTCCTGCTTTTCTAGTCCTGTATGCCAGAGAGAAGAGCTGGTTTTCATTTCAAACAGTGTAGAAGAATATTTCAGTTCAGAATTATAGCAACAGAATTTTAACTGACATAGTTTTGTAAAATGTTACACGTTAAGATCATAGCCTACTCTGTAAAATACAATTTAAAAACCCTTAAACTATTTAAACTGCTCAGCAGTGACAGTATGATGGGAAAGAGGAAAAGAACAAAACCAACTGTGTCTGATTTCTCTTTCCCCTCTGTGCAGGGAATTGCAGTGATGAAGATTCCCATCACCACCCTGCTATCAAGCAATGCTTCCTTCCCCCTGCAGGCACAGCATGCCGAGGAGAGTGTCCTTACCTTCCCCATGCCCCACTCCACTGCAGGGAGCACTGCTGAGACTGTAGGTTGTCAGGGAGCAAGTGGATGACGGGGTATATAGGAGGGATGGGATGGAGGATCTGCTCCGGCCAGGATGGGGGCTTGGAAGAAAGCACCAAGCTCCATGCATTTGTACATCACTCAGGAGGACAAGACTAGTAGTCACCCAGTGTAGCCCTGGCCCTGTGCCCAAAGGGCTGTGTATGTGGCTCAAGGATCTTTCTCAAGATTCAGCTTATTCCATGCCCAGTTAGGATTGCAGCAAGAGTGACTTTCTCAGCCATGCTCAGTGGTATGCCTGCAATTGTTCCTTAACCTCCCTTTACCTCCAAGACCATGCGACAAAGTAATATTGGATCCCTGGGGAGAACTTACTCTGTGCAGCTTTGTCCTTTTAACCTTCTAATGCTTTTCCAGTTTAAGCTGTTTGTGGCAAGACCCAGACTTAAATTGCTGAATGCAGATGTCACAAATTGCTTTTCAATATGCTCTGGTGATGCCTGGAGCTGCTGACAAGACCTGAAAGGGTGAGTTTTAAAAGAAGGTTTTAGTTTGGTCAAGCTTTAAACTGGTTTCTCCTAGTTCAGCCTCTGGTCCCACATGAGTAATGAACTGACTAGCACAAAGGAAAATGAAAGTGCTGTCCCAAAAAATGGGCTCATAGCCTGTGAAACTATTTGCCAAAAGATGAAAGTAAATGTTATAAAGAAACAGGGGACTCTGAAGAAGGCGAGAAACCTCCTTCCACAGCAAGTTTCAAAGATAGATGCAGGGGAATATCTCCTTGAATATGTCCTTCTCTGGCGATACTCAAATTCACCTGGATGTAATCCTGTGCAACCTGCTGTACGTGAACCTGCTTTGGCAGGGGAGTGGGCTAGATGATCTCCAGAGGTCCCTTCCAACCCCAACCATTCTGTGATTCTGTAAATCTGTAATATGTGGAGCGGGTCAGTTTGTAATTGATTTCCACTGGATTACTGTCATATCCCTCCTAAGCAGTCCATGGAGGGGACTGCCAGATAAAGGGACCTGGGCAGGATGGATCTCCCTTTGGTTGGTTATGGCAATTCCTGTCTCCCGAAGGACCTTTGATAGCTCAGCCAGGAGAGAGGCAGACTTCATCATACCACCTGGGAAAGGCACTGCTCCTGCAGCACTACCATCACCAAAAACAACAAACCAAAAACATGTTTAGGAAAAAATGTGCCTTGTTGGTGCTCACCACCAGAGTGGCAGAGAACTGAATGGAAAAATCATCCCTCCAGTACTGTGACACATTCCTTGCAAGCACTGCCACAAAAAATCTCCATCAGATCCTCTGGGTTTTAAAGGAATGAAGATGTGCCAAAATGCTTGGGGGCAAATGCATCTTTATTTATTTATTATCTTCCTTATAAGTGTGTTTCTCTGGGTGTTAAGGTCCATAATTGGATATCCAGGTTGTATTCCTCTTTTAATTATGGAAATGTCTGAATCTTATGTTACAAAGAATGTTTTTCTTTCTTCCTCCCCTTACCCTTTTCCTTTCATTCTCATTCCTTGAGATGCCCAGAGTCATTGGTCTGCAGTTAGTGACTAGGAGATTCTACTGTGATCATTACATTTCTTATTTAATTTTTATATCAATATTGATATTTTATATAAATCTGCTAGGCATGATTTTAGTGCAGATGTCTAGTTATTTGCCTTTTCCCCCAGATGCACCAATCTTGTTGATTCTGCCACTGGACAGTTGCAGACCAGTACAGACTGGGAACACCTTGGTGGTAGGGCTGGGTGGGAAGACGTAAGTTTTTCTCTGTGTAGGGAGGGCACCCCAGCTCCCGCACCCTGCAGAACAGCTCACAGCAGCACCCAAGCACCACCACCTCAGGGGCCAGAAAGCACTGCAAACCTGAAAGCAAATAGCTCAGCTATGGGGTTCAGAGCAGAGGGAAAGTTGGGGGGAAAGGGAGCTGAACTGAGAATACCTCCACATTCCGGTAGGCTGCTGGACAGGAGAAGATAGCAGTCTGGCAAAGGGATCTTGGTGACAAAGTACATAAATGCATTGGTACAAGTTATTTCTCCTTGTTCCTGATGAAACCAGACCTCTATCCTGATTCGACATGGCTCTGTACCTGCCTCTGGACTGCTGCTCAGAAGCTGCATGTTTATGTATCTTTTAAATTCAAAATCTCTGTGATAAACACCGGGTAGCACACAACACTGTGTTTACCGTCTCTTCTGTGAGCAGATTTCTTAATTGTCTCGACTGATGACTGTATATTGCACTAACGCTCCCAGTCCCCATGAGACCTCACGCTTGCCTGACTTTCCTGCAGGGGTTTTCTCAGAGCAGATGGTTTTGCTCTCAGAGGCTGCATTTTTTCTAGCAAGAGGAACTGTTACGGCCCAGCAGCTGAGTGGTCCCCAAGGCAGGTGTGGAACCATCTCTCGAAAGAGCCTTCTGGCAGGAGCAGGGACAGATCATAGTGGGACTGCTACCTACTGAGAGCACAAAGATCCACAGGACAGAAACAAAGCACAGCAGACTGGGCATAACCCATTCCTGAAATAGCACATCTGATTCTTCGTCTTGTTTTAAACAATATTTTGCAATAACAAAAAACTTTATGAGTTCTCACTCCATCTGAATACTTTGCCTTCCTATCTTTCACAACAGCACTAGCTAATCAGGCAATTTTTATGTATGACAATGAACAACCCTTTCCCCTAATGATTTTCCTCACTCCTGGAGTACTATGAAAGTACACTTAGAAAGATGGTTATCCCCACTCTGCAAATGAGGAAAATGAGATACAGGAAAGTTATGTGACCAGATCAATGCACAACTGTGTTCACAGAGAGAGATCAGAAAAGCCAGAAAAACCTGACAGCTGTATAAGATCTCTTGTTCTCTTTCACAGCACCAAAACTAGTCCATTTCCTTGCACACTGCATTGGAGAGGGACATTTATTACAGGTAAAGTTCATCTTCTATCCTTAGTTATTCCTTATAAACTGATCACTAACAGAGATTCACCAATCTTGAGAAAGCCCTATGTAAATAATTATTTAACCTATTACCAATAGTTATGGGCATTTGGGCGAATACATGTTTGTACATCTGACATGCTGACATGAACTCTGCATATGGATACTGCTTTGTGAACACACGAAGCAGCTGCTTTTGAAGTGTCATATTTTTAAGGCATTTTTTTAAAAAGCAAATGTCAAAGGAATGCACCCTTAAGCCCCTAAAAAATTCAACTGCACATATGACTAATCTTTTGCCAAAGTTTGCTTTTAATTGGCATTTTTTACATTTAATTACCATATATAAGTGCAGAAATGCAAGCCAAACCACAAAAATCCCCCTGTTTTATTTCACACTCATAATAAGTTACAGTAAAATTGTCAAATGCGTATATTTTTTAACAAACTTGGAAACCCTCTGTCTTGAACAGGGACAGTTAGTTTTTTGCATTAAGGCCACTCTGCAGTAAAGCCATTTCCCTGAAAACCTTCTATTCTTAGACTAGGGGAAGAACTTAGTGAGATGCTGTTTCTCAAAAATAGTAACAATATGTGCTCAGTAAAACAGCGGGGGTAACCACAAGGGCTTCCAGCAAAAGAGATCTAAGTTGTACATGGCAAAGCATTTCAACCAACATCCTGGAGACAAAGTTCTGGGAATGAGTTCAGCCTCTGAGTTCCACAAACTTGAAATGCCTTTGGGTGCTGACCATTATGATACGATGCTCGTGGGATTCATTTCAGGCATGCTGAACACACCTCGTCCTTGCTGGCACACTGGGAACTAGGGATGCTTTCTGAAAGCTGGGCAGGCAGCATCTCAAAAGTCAGTTGCCTGCTAATGGATTTCCATCTCTGACAAACTGATTAAGAATTTTTTAAGTCCTTTCAATTACGAAGTTATCGCCCACCTGATTCTGTCACTGCCTACAACATGCCTTTCCACTAGTTTTAATGGCCTTTGGAGTCACCTGAGGGAGTCAGTTCTGAACCTTAATACAAACATGCCCTCAGGGATGGAAAGGCACAGCCAGCCTCTGAGCACATTAGAGGTTTCACATTTTGGTGGCCTGAAGGCAAAGCTTGCTATTGAAGGCTCCATTCCATGCCTCTGTGGTAAAGGGTGTATGGAGTGAAGGGCAGTGGAATGCCAATGAGGGTTAAATCTATGCCCTGAGAAACAAGTGAGAAATTGTGAGCCAGGGGCTTTAAAGAGGCAATGATACAGGGTAACCCAAATCTACCTAAGAAAACAGCCACCAAAGATGCTGTGAAGTGGCCTCTCTCTGACCCTCCCATAGCCCCCTCCCTTTCTTTTCAGTGGTCAGAGCAAAAGCCTCACACAAACGTGGGCTTTAAACTGGTTGTGATAAGCAGTGCTCAGCATCCACACATAGTCACCCCACCACAAAGAGGAAAACCCGCTGTTAGAGATAGCAGGTGGTACCATGGCTGTAGGCATGGTGGAGAACACTACTTGCATACTAGTGGACTTGGTGGCATGCTTGCCCTGGAGTGGTGGCTTGGCTTCTCACCTGAGACACAGATATAAAAGTAGGCATCTTTTTCCTCAGGGCATCACTAGCAGTATACTAAGATCTACTCTGAGCACTGGTGCATTTATTTTTTTTCCCCCAAGGCTTGAAACGTTTGTTTACTGTCATGTTATGCCTTCTGGCAACAGGACAAAAACATCATGGGTGACAGAAAAGCAAGCTTGCCTGCTCCATCCTCCCCATCCTTTCTGGACAAATGAGCACATCTCTAAACCGGTTTCACTCTTATCATGCACACAGCAAACTGGGCCAAGAGAGCTTTGCTGAAAGGTGCTGTGCACAGGCTGCAGGAAGAGAGTATTTCTCCTCTTGTTCTGCAGCGTCCTTGCTGAGATTGGTGAAAAATGAGTTTGAGCCACAGGGTCTGACAGAAGCTGCTGCAGTTCCTTCCCCTTGCTTCTGAGCTGCAGATCCCCAGCACATAACATAGCACCCCGAACGGTGAGAAGACCATCCCCAGGATGGGAGCTCTTAAAGGACTCACAGCTGCCTCTTCCAGCCTTTCTCTGACAACTGTGATTTAATGTGACATCTCAATGTTACCAACTTTTATCTTTCACCGTAGTCCTATGATAGCTGATGGTTTAATGAGAGTATAGCTGTGGAAACAAATGGTTTCCTGAAGAGCTGAGGGCTAATTTTTGCATATTTCCCCCCACAAAAAAGCCCACATTTCTGATTTTCACAGGAAAGCAAACAAACAAACACAGTGATTTTGAAAAGAATGCAGTCTTTTGTTTTGGTTTGGGTTTTTTAAGCCAGTCTGATTGTTTGGGGGAGAGAAAAGGCTGGGTGCCAAGGCAGTGGTGGGGTCAGGAGGAATGCAGCTAGAGAAAAAGACCCCTCAGGCTTCTGGGGAGAACATCAGGGATTTTGAGAAACAGGCCCATTTCTCATTAACTGCCTTCGCACACTGGTTTTATTTAAGCTACAGCTATGTTTGTTGATTCATTGGCTATCTTGTCTGTCCAACTGCTTAATTTCAACCTATCAAGTGTGGGTTTGTGGAGATGTAGCAGCAGATGGATACCATTGTCCCAGTAAATCTTTTTTACAGTGTTTGTTTATAGTGTGAAGGAAGGGACTCTGAAGGAATCCAGAAAGCCAGAGATTTCAAAGACTTTACAGGTTACTCACAGAATAGACTAACCACAGATCCGACTGAAATCAGTGGCTTACCCACCATAGCTCCCCTGGCAGCTTATCTGGGAAGGTACACCATAGAGGTTTGTGCTGCTGAGCTGCTGGACATCTGTGTTGCATCAGCAGGGATGAAGAAGAGCTAGCACAGTGCAGACAGGTTGTCCAGGCTATTTGCTCTATTTGATAGAGATCTTTAACGTTAGATCAAAACCAGTTTGCTTAGACATGATTATTTTACCTCTAAACCTTTTTAGAGCCTGGCTGGATGTATTCATTCATTGCACTGCATCCACCATCCATTTCTTTGAGATCTATGCAAAAAAGGCATCAATGAATAGATAAAGATATATAGATAGAAAAATCCCCAAGGGAAGTAAATCAAGCTCTGCGGGGGGACTGAAATCTCCAAGTGGAAGCTAGAGGCATCAGTCAGGGGAAAAAAGTGTTCTGCAACAACTCCCAGAGCAGCCAGAGAAGACAAGAGCTGGAATATTCCCTCTTAGCACCTAGGTTCATTCCAGATCTATGATTCCAGTTCCTCAGTCAAGGGTGTACTGTGCCCCTGGGACCATCAGTACAGGAGATATCATCACTCTGTACCTGGTCCTGGATGTAACAGCCAAGAACTTGTGTCTTGGATGTCCCAGTTCTAGAAAGATAAACAGTTTCTGAAGAGGGTGCATATGATCCTAATTCCAGTTAGTACATGTACATGGAGTGAACTCTTTCAATACAAAAGCTGAAGTCAGTATGGCCAAGCTAAAGGCTTCTCATTTAGAGGCAGAAACACACTGGGATATCTCCAGCTAATCCCATGCAGACTGGCACATCCACAACATAGACAGCTATGAGGCTGGGTCCAAAAAGCAGGTTAAGCTGTTGGGAGCTCCCCTGATCCACAGCGAGATGAGCACCTTGGCAGCATGCGGGCACCCGCACCACAGAGCATGCCCCACTTCAGCATGTTCCAGCCACTCACGGGAGCCAAGCAGCTCCCTGTTCTGCATGGGCCGTGCTTGCTGGGGGGGATGGACTGGTAGAACGGGATTTCAAAATGGCAGACATTGCTCAATGCCAAACACTGTTTCTAAATTGGTTTTCTGCTTATAAGCAGATCACACAAATCCCACCTCAACGTGCCCTCCCTTCAAGAACCTGGGAGGCTTATTTTAGAGAGATTAATGAGTGCTTTTACAAGCTGGTGATCTTGTCTTAGTGTGTCCTCGAGCTGGCCGCGACCTCTTATTTTCTTGGAATCAAGGCATGCTATTTCCTCTACCTGTGCTTGCTGAGAGCAACCTCGAGGTGTCTGATAGTACCACCATCAGGCTGTGTTCGTCATTCTCTACCGCAGCTGACACTGTGATACATTTTCTGTCTGGTGAAATTTAGAGGCACATTAACCTGCTTGACAGGAACAGCGAGGCATAAACAGCTCCTGAGGAGAAATGCCCACAATGCAGAAAATGTTTCAGGGTTCTTTAGGCTGCAGTTTGATACATCTATAAATTATATTCGCAGTCTCACAGATACCCCGCCAAAAAAAAACCCAAAGTATAAAGCGCATAACCTTCCTAGAAACATAGCTGAGTTTGCTGCCTGAATTTTCTAGACCTTTCTGTCTTCTTTAAATAACCAAAAGCAAAATCAGCTGTGAGGCTGTCTTCATGCCCGCTAGTCTGCTGCTGATTTCAGAGCTGTTTGGTCTATGTCACGAGGATTAGTGGTGACCAGTGCATCTGCTCCAGACTCAAATCAAAAGTCAGGAAGAAATGGCCTTTCCATGTCCGTACTTGCATATGCCTGCTTGTTCCGTAGTTTCCAGCACTGCTGGTGGTGGAGCTGTATGTGTTGCTGTCTGGGGCTGTGCAGTGGCCTGGCTTGACAGCTTTGCCCTTAGCAGCTCTGCAGAGCAGGAGGGGAAAGGATGCAATGCTCTGGGATCCTGGCTGAGGCACAGTGCAGGGACTCCTGTACCATTTTTCACTGAGGACCAGCTATTTCTCAGTTGGTGCATGAGAGAGGCATTGACAC
The DNA here is from genome assembly GCF_000696875.1 of Nestor notabilis. Taxonomy (NCBI): domain Eukaryota; kingdom Metazoa; phylum Chordata; class Aves; order Psittaciformes; family Psittacidae; genus Nestor; species Nestor notabilis. The sequence continues at coordinate 41,513 of NW_009930894.1, forward strand.
TCAGTGATTTTTGGCATGCTTCCCTGGAGACAGGTCATGTCCAGCAAGACCTGAGAGAAGCCTGGGAGTGATTGGAGCATACCAGGCAGCTTGGGAAAAGCATCTGGTACTGGTTATCTCTCGCCATTTGCTTTAGGAGGAGCAGTCATTCCTAGCTGGTGGTGATGGCTATTGTCAGAGATGTTTGAAACCAGGGTTAAGAGCACCACTGGTATCTTTAACTTGAAAGTGACCATAGTTGGAAAGAAATATTTCTGTCAAAATGTTGGGTTTGCTGGTTTCATCTTCTAGTTAGTAGTGTAGCCAAGCTGCATTAATCACTTCTTTCCTCCTCTTGCTCTCTCTCACTATGTACTTGTATGGCTCTTGTCACACTCATATCTGAGTGTCTCTCCCCTAAAGGAATTTTAGAGTAAAAATAACTCTCTATATCTCCTTTCCCAGGCTGGAGAACTGCTTCCAGTTTATAGTTTTCTAAAAGAATGCTGCTCATACTTTCTCCCAAAAGACCTGTTTTCCTCGTCAGGAGTATCCGATGGGAAAGTTACGTCAAACAACAGCTGAATGTAAACAGAATAGGGAGAAATCCCAGGTCCTGGACATACGACAGGAATGTGATTTCTGTTATGTTTATGTAGTCTTAAATTACACCACAAAAGCTGCAAAGGAAATAGATATTTACCTGTAGTAGTGTACATACTTAATTCACATGCAGGATGTTTTGGGATGCATTAGTTAATGTTGTAGGCCACTATGAAGATGTAAAATGCTACATTTGTGATAAGTATCATTATAATTATTATTATCAAAGCTGAATTGAATAATTAGTAAAGATGCTGCAGAGTAATTGAAAATAAACAATTTCTTCCAGTTGTTTGGGGGAACAAGCACAAAAAAATTAATGCCTCTTATAAAGAATTAGCAAACCATTAACTGCATTTGCTGTAGGGAGATGAGTATTTGTTTCCTGGCTAAAGGCCTTTTTCCAGATAGCCACATCCATTTGATACTTCCAATTAAATCAAAGGACATGTTTCTTTTTACAGATGCTTGAAAATGATCCTAACGATTTATATGAAAGGAGTTGTCATTCCTAACTACTTGAATATAGTGCCACTATAAAGGACGGTATCTGATAAAGCCACCTGGTAAGCTTTTGCACAGGAAGATCAGGAGGCATTCCCAACTACACTTCCAATTTAAGGAAGTGCACTTTGAACAGTTTATACCATTGCTTTTCTATCTTTACAATAATTTCTGCCTTGACAAGCCATCTTCCCAGGAATTAATGCAGGCCTTGGTGCTGATCCCATGTATAATCCCATGTATCCCAAGATTCCATTGGCATCAGTAGTATATACGGGCAGAAACTCTACAATAAAAAATTTATCTGTGTAGCCAGTATTCTGTACTAGCAATGACACATTCTTCTGAGGAACCTGCAAAGAACCATGTCCTGGGTGTTTGAAATGATACCTTCAGAGAGGCTGAAGAGACAGGCCCCTAGCTTGCATTTTCAGATGCTCCTTGGTGCCAAATTCCATTGACTGCATCAAGCAGTGAGAAGTTAATAGAACAACTAACAAATGCTTTTTGTACACCCATGTACAAAAAGGGCCAAAGAACACTAGAGCAAAACATAGCTGGGCCATTACATACTATTTTATCCATAATAGGTATCCTCTTTAGAAAAACACGTGCCCTTGTGTATACTCCTACTTGCTAAGAGAAAGCTTACAGCACATAGAAGAAGGATTTTCCTTAGACTTCACTGATATGTAAATGCCTGGTAAGTGGCAACATGCATTGTTTATAAGGTAGCCAAATCCCCAGGTAATTCAAATTTGAAGGATGCATCTGAGCTGACTGATGTGTGTAAGAGTGCATCTGAAATCAAAGAGCTCATCCCAGAGAGCTTTGAGATGTGTGCCTTTCAGGAAGGCAGGGAGACACCCACATTGTTCTCTGGGAGTTGACAGCAAGCTCACAGAAATTGAATTAAGCCTTTGAAAGCCGTTTTTAGCCTGTTGTATCTGAGTGGCTGAACTCTGTGTGAGGCTACATGCAGAAAGAAGTTACTTGGCATGCAGATTAGATTTTCATATTTTGCTCTTTGTTGTGACCTTGGCTATGCATAAAACGACAGCCAGGTGAGACCTCATCAGCACTTATTACTTAGGGAGAAATGGAAAGAAATGTGTGATAAAAGTCTTGATTCTGGTATTATTTGGGAAAAGATCCTCACAACCAGCACTCCCCCATTCCCTCATGTTGTGGCTGAGAGCCAGAGCTCTCTTAACCCATTTCCTCATTTAGATCACTTACAAAATCAACATAACACAACACATTTTCAGAGTGGGCTTGAGCCTTAATTAATGTTGGTTGAGGGTCCTTCATAAAATGAGTTTTTGCTGTTTCCTACTGAACTGCCTTGATGCAATAAATAACAGAAATACGTTCAACTGTAAGGTGTGATATGGAAACTCTCCTCAGGACTTGTCTACAAAAAAGCACCAGCAGACATTTTACTGCACCAGCAGACAAAGCAGAGCAGCCCCAGAGTACAAGGGCAGCTGATCCTACACCAGCAATTAAGCAAAAATTCCCACTGAGATCAGGAATCATTTTGCTTTAGCAAGAATGCATGTTTGTCTAGTGTTCCTGTGTATGTATATTACTTAAATGCATTACTAGTTGGCTCCATACAATTAAGCATGTTTGCTAGTTAATAAAAACTGAGTCACTTAAATAATATGCTTGCTTCGTTTAGAAATACGCTGGTGTTGTTAAGTGGTGGGGGACGTGGCTGATATCCAGTGTCTCTCATTTTGGGCAAACTCTTCAAAAACCACACAATTTAAAGTGAAGTTAACTCAATTGTTTAAGCATATTTCATTGGACATTCAGGATGGGGTTCATCTCACCTAGTATTAAACAATGAAGACACACAGGATCCACTAAGCTAAGTGCCTAAGGCAGGTCAAGAGCCTGTTAAGACCTGTGTCTCTCCATTGACAATAGAAAAAAACCTAAAAGACTAACTCTGACCAGGTTGTCTGCTTTTTAGACAGCTTAAGTGACCATACTCAGGATACAAGAAAAATACTGTGCGGTTTCAGAGTCAGCTGACATCAGCCTAAACCCCTGTTAGATGAAGGCAACTCACCATCTCTAGGTCCCTACCCTGATTCCCCAAAATGGAGAAAAGTATCCTTCCTCTTTATTGCTTTTCCACACGCCCTGCCTTTCATTCTTTACTTGTAATACCATTTTAAAGGTACCTGATCTGATTGCATATACAGTCCCCCAAAAATGCTACTGCCATTACTAAGGGCAGTGACAAGATGAATCTAGAGCCCTTCAAGCCTACCATGAAATTACATCATCTGTTAGAAGCAAAGTTTCATTTTGCCTAAAGCTTGCTCATGCAGGAAGATTTTATTAGTTACATTAGTAAAAGATGTAGAGTTAAATAATATAGTTTACATCAGACTGAGCTTTTTGTGTGAATGTTTTTGTTCGGGAATAACAGTGGTAGCTTTTTATTTATTGTAATTTAATTCTAAAAAATTATTGACTAAACTGCAAGAGAAGAAAAGGAGAGAAAAAAAATACCCAAACAAACAAAACATGTTCTTCTCTCTAAAGAAGTAAATTCACACTAGGAATTATTCCAGGAAAACTAAATCAGTTTGAATTCATACCTTTGTTTGTGCCACTATAAGTTTTCCATGTAGACAACCCCATATAGGGAAGTTACATTTTACATTATAATGAGGTTACAATGTGCTAATCCCCTTGGACTGAAGCAATTATCACCTGCCTGCTAGGTGTTAAATGCTGTATTACAAGGGGATTATTTTCTCTTTTCTTCTGACTGAGGCCTGATCTACCCACAAATTCACACTGGTTAATTCAGGAGGGAGTTTGCATTTTGCCTTCTCTGAATCAGTTATGTATTGCATTAATAAAACTGGACTCAACGACAATTCCCTTGTTATGCTGTAATTCAAAGTAGTGAAACAATCATTTCTATGCTGGCTACTTACCATCTTTCTCCAGCCTCAATTATTTGATTTTATTTGTAGCACATTTTATTTTATCGTTGTAGGTTTTCTCTTCCACAGCCTAGCTTTGAACCTTACATGGAAGTGCAGCTAAATACCATAAATGAAGCAAGTTTGGAACTTTTTCAATCCATGGAATGACACGCGGCAAATATAGGTGCCATGAGAAGTAGGTCAGTAATTGGCCTTTTTTTCTCTTCTCACTCAGTGCAATAAAATAGTGCCAGGGGACAATTGGCTGTCAGAGATTCAGTCTTTTGAACATTTGTAGAGCTGTTCCAGCTCCCATGTCAATCTTCACAGCAGTAATGAAAGGCTGCTGCCTTGAGTGTCCTGGGTGAATTCCAGTTACATTATTACAGTTTACATGTCTCAGTTTCCTTATAGCTTATTTGTATGAAGCACTGATCACAAACCTTTTGTGTAGACATGCATCCACTTTAGAGGCATCTGTCTACCACTTCAGAGCAGATTGTGGTTTAGTGATGGTTGAGTGAGCTGTACCCATGCACACATCACATACAAACACACATCGCTCCTCATCTACAGTCTCACTGAACACAGACAAGAAGAGAAACACCCACTCCAGTGTGTGCCTCAGATCTCGTATCCTGAGCTTACCTTTTGCCACTTACTTCAAAAGTGGAAGATGTTTTTTTGGCATGAGCCATTGCTCTGCGTGTGCTGAGTGTGTTCATAATGTTGCCAGGCACAGCCCAGAATCAATGCTCTGGGATACATCTCCTCCTACCTTTCTTTCCACAATTCCTCATAGGTTGCAGGACAGACAATATTTCTGTATCCAGACAATTCATGGACTTGCCCAGTATTTTCAGAACATTGTCTTATTTGGATGAAAGACACCATAGAGAACCAACATCCCCATCATTTGTTAGTTGTAATGTATCCAGAGACTCCTTGAAGGCCAATTATATTGTGTCTATTGTTTCAGGAGCTTGGAAAAATTTATGCAAAGTATCTCAAATAAAAATAGAATTTCTTGTGGCTGCATAAATGCTCCTCATGAGCCTGAGTCTTGCAGACACTGTCAAGAAGAAAGTCGATGCCAGAAATCTTTGTAAAACCATCTTGAAACCCACTTCATTTTCTTACTTGGAAGCTCAGTCCCACATTTAGTGCAACCAGTATAAGACCAGCACATTTAAAAATGTCTGACTTCAAGTAAGTCAGTACTCAGCGTTTACCTCAAAGATTCTTACCAATTTCATTGTGTATACAACCCAGGGATGTTATGGGTTCTGGTTTTGCCCATTGGATAAATGACACGGCAAGACTCATCAAGACTTCCTGATACTGCTGCTTTACATGGTGACACAAAGCAAAGGCCAATCTAACTTAGACAGCAGATTAAGGTGTGTTTGCAGTTGGTTTGTACCATAGGACTACTGCAATCTTGTCTACCATCATGAGCTGTGGCATAACAAAAACAGGTTCATAGAAAACACCCTAAAAGCTCCAATGCTTAAGAAGCATTGGAGGGTGCAGGCCCATTCAGAGGGAATGCAGACAACGTTTTGAAAAGGTGATGTAATTTTAGCAAAGGTCTAAAAGAAGAGGGAGACGGGACTCTGGCTGAACTCAGTCACCCGCTTTGCGTGTAGCTGCATCGTGAAATAAGGCAAAGAGCATGGCAGGACTGGATGTAACTGGGTGTACTGTAGATCACAGTAAGTGTTTACCTATGGTAGATGTCTGTGAGCATGCAGCAAAAGAGACTGGTTCAATGCCCTACTTTGCCCATGGTAGAGTCTCAGAGAATCACTGTTGCTGCTGCTTCTGTGGAGGCAAGGTAGGAAAGGGAGAGAGGAGTTTCTAGCACTGAAAAGAGAAGGATTACTCAGTTATCTTTGCAAGCACCTAAAATTCTTGTGATGGAAGTCACTCAGCCTCTCCTTCCTAGCAAGGCACAAGCAGTCCTGTGCCCCTGTGGGAAACCTGAGGCACCTCTGGCCTGGGGTGAAGACCAAAAGGAAACACTCCATCTAAACTACCCATACACTGACCTGAAGTCAATGAAGGCATGCATACAAATTGTGGCAACATACAACTGAGAACAGGCAATCCATCTGTGTGTCTCCTTCACCTGCATATTTCACTATCACTGTTATTTAACTAAGAGCCGAGCTTCCAAAGGTTTCTCACTTACAAAATAAAAAGGAACAGTTATTATTTTTTCCACAACTGGCTTGTTACTAAAGTCACATCTGGTCTAAATCTAGTAGGAAGCAAAACTGGAACTGTCAGCGTTGCTGAAAGATTTTTTAGTTCTGCCAATTAATGATGGCAAATGTTACCCTGATGAGATTCCTGCCTTTTGTCTCACAATAAACCCCAGAGTCCTATACATCGTGTGTGGCTTCCCGGAAGTGCTGCCCATTTCTGACACTTTAATGAGCAGTGCACTTACCAAAACCCTTACTTCCAGTAGATAGGAGGGAAGTGAGAGGGTGGAGTAGGAAATTCATAAAGCCAACTGTGATGGAGGTGGGAGGGAACAGCATCTTTAAGCGATGCACACACCTCTTGTTCAGGACTTTGCTGGTTTCCCTTCTGCCTGTTCTGCCTGTGCCACTACCCTGGGAAACCAAGCTGGCTGCTGCTGCTCCTGCAGAAAGAGAAGGTGTTCAAGGCAGTAGCTACTGCTGTGGCAGTCCTTGTAACAAGGGCAGTCATTGTCCTCATCCTGCCTATTTTGTCAGTGGCAGGAGGAGCAATAAGGCTAGTTTATAGACCCCTACACACCTGTGAAGTCATTGGCCAGTGCTGATTCTGCTCCCTCCCTGTGTTTCCTGCTTCCTCCTTGCTGCTCCTAGACTCACTGGAGAACATTGCTGGAGCAATTTCTGCTGACCAAAAGCTATAATTAAGTGCTTTTCCCTTTGGTTAATAACAAACCAGATCATTAGCACGCTTCTTTGCTAACAGTGCCTTCAGACAGCTGGAATTCCTGGCCAAACATTGATGAATTCATGTCAGCCTGCACATGACACGATCTCCCCAAAGGTTATAGTTTTCAAAATTGCTTTGGTTACCTCTGATTGACTGGCTGGTGACACCCATGCTCTGATTTGCAGGGACAATCTTTAACTTTAGTACTTGTAAACTTCATGCAGACTTCTGAGCCTCCAGCACTACTTAGGGACAGACCATCATGTCTGAAATTGGGACTGCAAAGCTGACAGTACCCCAAAGGAAGGGGTAGACATTCATAGAAATGTGACTATAAGCACACAGTGAGCTTTATTGCAGGTATGTGAGAACGATGCTGCAGAAATCCTTGAACGCACAAGTTCTGCCTCTGTGGTGGAGTCTGAGACTCAGTGTCCGAGACAGAGTGCTGATAATCAGCTCGTATCAGAAGGTATTTGAACCTCATACGTTTATTTATTGTTCAGGGAAGTCTTGTCCTTGCCCTCCTTCTTTCAAAGCTTGTAATGATGCAGTGTTCTTTGACTGTAAGCCTTTATCTTTTCAGGGTCATAAACACTGTGCTGCTGCAATATTATTGAAAGAAGTGGTTTTTCTTACTCGTGTCATCTCTTGTGCACTTAGATCTGGGTGAGGTGGCTTGTAGTTGGACAGCAAGGTAAATGACACAGCACTGGAACAAGGAGATCACATTTAGACACTGAAGTAGAAAATTATCTGTTTTCAGACTGGAAATGCTTTTGGTTTGTTTTGTTCAGCTTTTTTTCTTCAATATTTGCTATTACAAAGGAAGGCACACTGGGGTAGAACCATAATCGCAATTCATATAAATGTCTACAGTAATGAAATTCACTTCAGTCAGACAACAAAGAAGAAAGATAAAATCATAGGCTGCAGGTGCCCCCAAATATTGGTTGAATGAGCAATTGGTTTGTATTAAATTTCAAAGGCTTATCACATTGCAGTAAGCCTGAATTCAGATCTGTTGTTATTCCTCTTGAAGTATCACCCAAATTCCTACATTTAGATACCTTGTGCAAGAAGACAGCCCTTAGCCAGAAGGACACAGGTAGTCTCTAAGGACCCAGTTTCTCAGAGGTATTGGCTCTCTGCAGTTGTTACGGGAGCAATGCCATGGACTGACTCCAATTTTTGCACAGGAACTGGGACCTCTGTTGTGGTGGCCAGTCCCGATCTTCTCAGGCTCTGGGTCAGCAGTGTCTGTTCTGCACCATTGCACAGCATTTGGATTTGCTCTAGGATTAAAAGCAGAGAAGCCCAGAGAATGAATGAGGATATGGCAAGAAGTATGGCATTGTTGTCACCTCTCTGGGACTCGCAGGGTGCAGGAGTGCTACCCTTCAGGCATGCCTGGAGGTTTTCTTTTGTGCCCGCTTTTCAAGAGATCCTTCTTCCCTATTGAGCCCTGAGAAGATCCTGGAGGGATCCTGAGCTGCCTTCTATTCCAGAAAGGGCTGTGTTGGGAAGCAGGCCACCCATATGGGGACCCTTGCTCTGTAGGTCACCAAACTTTGGCCGAGGAGCATGTTGAAATGTGTTACTTAACTCTGGGTAAGTTTAACTATTAGGCAAAAATTAAGGGAAAAGTGTTTGCAATAATGCAGTAGGATGAAAACAGAAAAATAAAACTCCCACTGTTAAGATTATACTTACTGGTAAAAATCCTTTGTGGATCTTGCCTATTTTATGTTTTGTTTTGTTTTGTTTTTTTATCTCATGTTAGGCATCAGAATCTCTATTTATTGACATTAAAAAGGGTTTCTTTGCCAGAGATGGCTGTCACCGCTACTGTCACTCCCTACTCACCCAAAGGAGAAAAGGGCAGAGGATAAAAGCTAAGGCTATTTTTCTAAGCCATCCAAAGCTCAAATACCCAGTTTTCACATAGCTTACTTGAGAAAACTTTATTCTCAACACCTGTGATTAGTTTCTGGATTCCACGTGGCATTATATAAAGTGTTACCTTACTTCTTCCCTGCTCTTCAAGATCCTTTGATTAACATTTTTTATCTATATCCTAATTAGCAAAATCCTAGCTCTGGAATACCTGTCTTTGTCACTGTCTTCTGCAGACAAGCAAAACACTATGTCTGTGTATATATAATGCCCACTTTTCTTGCTAGACTTACAATCTTTTTTTTTCTGTGACTATCTTGTAAATAATGAATGTGACACTACAGATGAAGCTGAGCAATAGTAAACACTACTCTTTACATTTTACAGAGACACTTTCGACAGACACTGTCACAGATACTATGTGAAAAGTTATCTCAACTTACGTCACATGTAGGAAAGAAGAAGCTACTTCACTGTCTGTAAATGGATTTTTAAACAAGATGTTACATCTGACATTGCATTTAGGCAAGAACTGATTTTTATGTGAATAAGAGTTGCTAACAAGACAGCAGAAATTAAAATCTATTCATACTTTTCCAAGAGTGAGATGTGCAGTCACTGCAGTCCTCTGTTTCATGCTCTGACACCTTCTCTCTTTCTCTTGAATAATCTAATAATAACTGAAGTTTCCACTCGAAAAAGCCATCTACATTAATCATTTGGTCTGGAGAGATCTCAGCTTAATTATTGTCAGCCTACATCTCTGCAACTAGGAAATTACATTAAAAGTTACTCCAAAGTGGTGTCAGAGTGCAAGAGTTGAATGGAGAAGGGGTGGCTGGGCTTCCCTGTGTAACAGCAGAGCATCCTCCTCAGGACCCTGCTGAGTTGGTATGCAGTGCTGTTTCCAAGGGGAAAAAGTAAAATTAATGCAATCAATTTACTTCATGTTTTGCCTTGTCTCAAAAATTATTAAATCATTAATCTTAGCAATGTCATGGTGTTGTCATTCACTGAATTCAATTAAATAGGAGCTCACCATTAGAAATCCATGTGTTCTTCACGTGCAGTAATACCTTTCTTGACCATAACGAGTTCAGCTTCCCTTGTAGATTTGGGGGAAATTAAAGGAAAGGAGCTAATGAAGATAAAAGAGTAAATTGCTTCAGTATACTGCATCTTGTACACACCTAACCCTGATAGTAGTGGGCCAAATTCTTTTTATACAGGCATAGGCATTAAACAGAAATGAAAGTCCACAGGCTTCATTTCAGGGCCCCTAGCTCTCGTTCTCTTCTACTGTCTAATTTCGGTTTTCACTTAGGTAATGCAGAGTTTCCGGACCAAGAGGCCATGGGCTTACATGCAGTAGTGTGCCCAGCTGCCTTCCTCAGAAATGCTATACTGGAAGATGGCTTTGTACTCTTGTGTTGGAGCAACCACTGTTGAAACAGCACAGTATTGCAATGCAGAGGAGTGTTCACCAAAGGAGATGCGTGCTGGTGGTTTGAAGGAAAACTAGCAGGTCTGAAGAGAAATTGGAAAAAACAACATATGTCAAGAGGTTAATTGAGCTGAAGCTAATTTACACTGCATGAGCAAGTAAAAGTTTCTGTGATGCCAGACAGGAGTGGAATTAACATGGGAATATCAATGAAACTGCAGTACATTTGATCAATAGATCATCAGGGAAAAAAAATAAATCTGATTATGTTTAAGGGAACTGGAAGGACAAAAAGTCATACAGGAAACTTGTTGTTGTCCATAATTGTTGAAATTATGTCTCTGGGAATGCTGCAAAAAATGGCACCCAGACTCTAATGAAGGTAAAGCACTATTGCTGCCCACTAGGTATAGGGAATGATCAGGGAGGATCTTGGGGTCACCTCTGTTTCACACATAAACACACTGCCAGGAGTGTCAGGCTACCATTGACTGTTCTTGAGTCACCTTATGATATGGGATGCAGGTTGTTAGCAGCACCAAATCTTAGTTTGATTCCCCAAGGATGTATAGCTGGAAGATAACAGGTCTGCACCTAAGGTGATCAGTCTTGCCTGTCAGCAGAGCTAAGTAGCTATAACAATAGTGATAGCATAATGATATAATGATAGGGCTTCTGGTTGGATGGGTGTCTGTACTCTACCTGCCATTATGCAGCACTCATGCCATGTCACATACACCAAACTCAGCCTTAACTGAATTGCTTTCACTATCCTGAATGCACCTGTGACAGACCAAAGTTTGTAGCACTGCAGCTCTGATCTTGACAGATACCTAAAGACCCACATGCCTTTGGTGTTATGGACCAAAGAGATGACGCCAAGTTATGGTCCTGCGAACAAGAGGTATGACTTCAGAGTTACAAAGGTAATGTCGTTGTCACTGATACTGCCCCAGTCCTGTGTTGGAAAAGGAGTGCCAAGACTTGAGGAGCTTTGTGCTACCCCTGATCAGGTGTAACTATTGGAGGAGTATCTGAGGATTGATCTATTCATCTTCCTCTCTGGTCATTTCCTGGCCTCCTAGGCCGGACAGAGGTTCTTTCAGAGGGCAAATTAAGTTCCGGTCTAGTCCTGTATCAGTTACTCAGTGCATGCTTTGCATATTCAAAGTGATTCAACAGGTTCTGTAATGACTCAGGGGACTGATTATTATTCATACAGAAAATAGCTGTAGTGGCTTAACTCAGTAGAATTCCCCATCATTTCATTAATGACCTTTTCTTGGAGATAACTTCTTCCTTAGAAGAGAATGGGTACCTGCCTTTACAATACCTCAGTTCACGCCATCTTTCTTAGCACAAGGCAGCCCTCAGTAGTAGTATCACCAAATTTTGAACATCAGAAGGCAGGCAGGTGTCTTGGGAACAGCTTGCATCAGAGCCCACTAAAGTCTTGACTGACTCAGGACTATCCACCAGGATGCGTTGGTCAAAGTCTTGGAGTCCTGGTGCAGCAAATAATCAGTGTCTGGTACTCACCAAGAAAAGAGTCTTGCAGGGAGCTCTGTACTCTGAAGTCTTTGCTTTATTAAGAGGAGGAGTGTTTGCCTGGTGAAGCACAAGTAAGTTTTAAGAGCATGTGAAGCTAATGTTGCTTAACTTCTGCTTCATGAAATTGTTAAAGTGAAATTGAAAAGGTCAGTGAAAAAGCTCACAGACTGCTCCATCCCTTGTATCAACTTCTTTTTTTCTACACGGTTGTGGTAATTTCAGTATCTTTCTCGCTTCTTGTTAGCTATTTATGGGGACACTTTCAAAACTGGCAATTCTTCCAAAGTCGTCTTATGAGTTGGGTTGTTGGGTTTTTTTGCTATGGGGTAATTCCCTGTTTGACAGACAGCTTTTTCTATTTTAATAGGAGGAAAAAGTATTTAAAGAGAAACTAGCAGGAGAAAAAGTATGCAAACATCAGGGAACAATTCTGAGGCAAGAGCAGAAAAAGAAAAAACAGACACTGAATGTAACTAAAGGAAAGTGCAGCCATAAGGTGCTGTACAAACTGCAGGGACATGAAAGGAACAGGAGATGTTGATTTGCTGAGGCACACAAGTGGTCTTTTTTCACATAGATATGTTTATTTGTAGCTCATAATATTGAGCAGATTTTTCAAGTAATTGGAAATATTAAGTCCTGTATATTGTTGTTCTTATCACCATATGATTTTTGGTGTTTTCTGCTCTTGTTTTATCATTGAAAAATTATCTCTGACTAGGAGATATCTAGTATTTAGAAAACTAGATAGGGAAAAGGCAACAAATGGCCACATCTTAAAAGTGAACATGTGTTTTAGTTTGCATACTCACACCTTCCCTTGCTCTTCAGATAGGTTCTCAGTTTGAAACACATTTTTTACTATCTTGTAAAAATTTGAAGAGCTTTTACTATTATTGGAGTAGCCTTTGTGTTCTCACAGTGTACGTCAGGAAACATCTTGTATTTGTGTATGTGTAACCGTTTTGGTTAGTTGGTTTAGTTTAATAATTAAGGTGTTAACAGTAGCAGGGAGCTGCCTCTGTCCTGCCCCAGGCCCACTAGGATACTTTGGATGATGAAGCCAGTGGACTGTGCTAAGCAAAGGATGTCATCCCACCCCAGCATGCTGTGGACAGGCTCACCCCATACTGCCTTGTCATGGGAAGTGGCTGGTGTGACGGCTGGTGCCCTATCCCCCTATGAGACCCTATCTGAGATGAGGACGTGGGGGGTGGAGTGGGCAAGTTGGGATGGGGAGAAAGAGGAAGGGAAAGCCAGCACTGAGCAAAAATAGGGCTGGCAAGGGGAACTGGAGCCAAGCTGGGGAGGGAAGGGATGGTCCCACAGATGAGGCAAAGGTACCAGGAAGGACTGAGTCTTGCCAGGACCTGGGGAGAGGGGAGACTGGGACTGAAAAAAAGGAGTATCCTTGGCAAAAGCACCAGCACAAGGAGAAACCCAAGGAACAGAAATTGGGGTGGGATGGAGTGAGATGGGAGGAAAAGTTGATTTGATGAAAGGGGGAAGACTGGGCAAGAGAAAGAAGACTCATCTGCTGCAGAAATTGGCAAAGAAAGGGTGAATTATTCATCGAAGTACAGGAAATTAAAAGCTTATGTAAAGGTTGAAGCAACTGATCACTGCTCTAAACATCTAATTCTGTCCTTACTATCATCAAAGCAATCCTATGTCATGCTTGACATGCCACTTGAACCAAATTTGGCATTGATGATCACTGATACCATGGGGTTTTTTTCTATTTTTTGATGCCTGACTTGAGATGCTGGAGCTCTCCCAGCTGCAGAGGCTGACAATGGGCAATGCTAATGGGTGTGTTTTGTGCTCTAAATTTCCAAATATGCCCAAATCATCACACCCTCATCACTTCAGACAAGGTGCTGAAATCACTGCTACCTTTTGACCTCATCCTTTCTATGCCTGTGAAATGGGAATCAGACAGCCTCCACCTCCTCTCAGTGCTGCTGTGGTGCAGTCACGCACAATACAGCAGGTCCCAAGGCGTGAATCAGCCTGTGGGGAGGTGGGTGGCCCGTGGGATGTACCATGGGGCTCAGACCCTGGCCACAGAGCTGAAAGCAGCATGGCAGAGGATGTCACGTTGTCTTGGACACAGTGAGAAGGACAAGGGGTATTATGGGGCACACCAGGAAGGCTGGTAAAGCAGCTTGGGGTTGTTGGACCAACATCTGAGATGAGTTCAAAGACTATAGTGCCTAACTGGCAGACAGCCAGATGAGGAAACACCCAGCTTTCTGAGAAAGGTTTGCATAGTGCGTAGGAAAGTAGGTTTCATTTGCAAAAGGCCGCATTTGAAATAGAAAATATTGAATAACTGCCCATCAAGGGATCACAAACCACTATGTATGGTCACTTCAGTAGGCCCTATCATAAGAAAAGAGATGAGGGCAAGGTGTTTTCAGACGCGATGTATTACCTAATTTTTGAGCATGTAATTTGGCAACCTTAATAATGCTTTTCAGTGTTGATTTTCCCTGTAAGGCCTGGCATTTTGGGAAATTTTCAGCATCTGACTAGGACAAAAGCAGAATATATTCAGCTTCCTCACTCAGCAGGACTCTTGAAAATAGTGACACTTCAGACAAACAACGTCTGTGTTAGGCACTCATCAGCTTTGGGATGGAGTGAGGTTAAAAGCACCAATATCACTGAACTCCATGTTAAATGATCTAATGTCCTAAAGAAATTCTTCTTACTAATAGCAATGTAACAGACTTTAAGGCAAAAAGAGTGCTGATGGAAAAGTCCAAAGCTGACATCCTTGGGGACAAAACAAAAGCCAACCTGAAGCATTGTCTTATGGAAAAGCAAATGTTTCTCTCCAGATTCTTTTCTCCTGTGACCATTGGTAAGTGGCATTAGATGTGAAATTTCTTCAGAAAGTTGCATCTGTCTTACAGTAGGGAGAAAGAACATAGTTGATAGGTGAGGAACATCTGCTACACAACTGAAGTAACAAATTCTAATTTGAACACTCTGAATCACAATAATCTAAAAAAAAATCAAAATAGCTGGATCAGAGAATTCGTGATCTTCTCCAGTCATTTGGTCTCTGTACAGCACAGGATGGCCAGGTAACTAGTCTTTGTGGCACCTATATACATGGCTCCTATTAAGTGCAGAAAAAGGGCAAGTGAAGACCCAGCCAATTTGGTAGCAGCGTGAATGTTTCTAAATACTCATTACAGGCAAAATCAACAGAAGCCTAAAGCCTTGTCATAAAAAATAGTGAAGTCAGGAGGAAAAATTGCCCTGTGTGCTCAGGCCACATACTAAAGTGATGATATTACAATCTGAAAATAAACAAAATGAAGCCCATCCATGTGGAGAAGCAGCCAGTCATCGTGACCATGCTGTGGTGCAGACAGAGAGAAAAAAAGTCTCTCACTGTACATCCTGCATCAGGAATGTTGGTGCCACCTCTTTATCAAGTAGCTTCCCAGGAGCCAAGATGGAGCTTAGTGAGGCATGTCTGAGAAGCCCCAGATTTGTAGGTGAGTGGGAGTTATTTCTGAGTGCCTCACTGGAGCATGAGGCTGCTGCAGTTGGGCATTTGCCACCAAGTTCCTTTCCAAGCTCCCATTCCAAGAGTAAGATTTTCAGTTTCAGCCAGTCATAAAATGAGAACGATCCATCATCACTTGCTTTGGTTTTGTGGGGGTTTTTTGATTTGTTTTGTTTTTTCCGGTCATTTATATTTATAGTTTGTGAATAACAGGGACAACCAGGGATGCTACCGTGCCAAACAAAGCAATCGAAACACACTGCTCATCCTTCTATCCCAGAGGAAAACAAGTATCATGATATTTAGTGAAGAAGCAACACAGACATAATAATGAAGTACTTCTTTTTTAAGCAGTGATTGAAAATAACAGATTCACAAGCAAAATAGGTGGGACCCAACACATCAGGCATGCAAACCTAGTAACAGTAATTAAGGTTATGTTCCTGGGAAGAAGAGTGTGACTAATACAAATGACATGCAAATTTTTTCAAACAATAGCAAATTATTAAAAGGCCTTTAAGTGGAGCAATAGAGCACAGGAGTGATCCCATCTCTTATTTGTGGCCTGGTAGACTGGATTAAGTTTAATAGATATGAAAGGTTGCAAGCAGCTACGTGATCTTCCTCTATGGTTATCTTCCTCTATGGTTATGTAAGCAGATTTAGACTTCACAGTAACCTGTGTGTTTCAGCAGAGAATAAACAAAACTCAGCTTCAATTCCAGTTAGAGAGAAAGGGAAAACACCTGCAAAACCACTGAGGGATGTTTTCCATGTTAGCCCCCTTTGAAACACAGAAAGCTGGGGCCAGATCCTAAGCTATTACCGAAGGAGTTGGCTCCTCTGACTCCAGCTAAACTCCGTTTTCTAAAAGTTACAGACCTGGCTTGGAGTTTTGCAGCCTGTGCCTTTCCTTTCAGTCTGCCTTTAAATCTCTAAGTAAAAGCAAAAGCAGTAGCCATACAGCCCTTTTCCCTGCCTTTTTAGGTGCTCCATTTTAGTATGAGCAGTGTGACGTATGAATAGTGAAGGTCAAAGGCCTTTTTTTGAATGGTATATTTTTAGCGAGGCTGAGTCAGAGTGTGACTTGCTCTTGAAAAAAACTGAGATGGCAAAGTGGAAAGACGTTCCTGTATTAGTTGCTAACACATTTGGCTCCTCTGCTACAGATGTATGACTGCCTAGACTGGCACTTGCGTTTGAACAGTGCCTGCAAGTTGCATTCAGCAGCAGAAGCTGATTTGCTGGAGAACAGTGTCAATAAATTGAGTGCACCACCCCTCAGTAAATTGCCAGGTAAGCTCTTTGTTTCCTGAAAGTAAATTATCCCTCTGCAGATTCTTCAGGAAAACCTCCCCTGTTTATCCTGACATTCAAAGTCATCAAGTTAGAAAGACCTAGGCTTCCTCCATAAATTATCAGGACAATTTAAATTTCTTAGAAAGACAAAACCAAGAGTCTCTTTCAATCTCAAATGCTTCTGACTCACATATTCTGTATTCAATGCACCGGCTGCCAGTATATGAACAGCTATTCCATGGAGTCACATCGGAGAGAGATTTGACTGTTCCCATTTTCTTAGCTAATTTCTAATAAAACATCCTAAGTCATGAACCATAGAACTTCTGATTAATGCGCACAGAATAGTTTGCCTCGGTGCCATAAAGAAACAAAAATAAATTACTGAACAACTAAATTAGCACTTTAGATTTTAGCTAAATAAGTAAACACAATTCTTGATTAACATGGGAACTTCAACATCTCGTTCCAACTGCCATAACAACCACCAACACCTGCAATGTCGTTGTGCCTAGTTTCAATAGCAGGGGCCCACTCCAGGACATGGCTAGGGAAAGTCTCCCAGTAGAAAAAAAAAGCACAATTGACAAATAAACAAAAGCTTGCTCCCTCCTTAACAGCCTTGGAGAGCAGAGGGGAAGCTGGTGACAGGCTCACTGCTGGCTGTCATGAGTGAACATAATGTAAATACCTCGACAGGCAGAATCTGAGATTTTGACAGATGTAACATAGCTGCAAAGCAAGTAATAACCGAGTGCTAAACCCCCGCAGCGAGGGCGCAGCCCATCTCTGCTGGCATTCTCTTTATCCCCTCTCCCCCACCCCTCCTTTGTATTTTTTTAGCTCTTTCTTCCACCTCCTTCCCCCTTTCTTCCTTTTGTGCTTTTTATCCCCCCCTTCTCCCCTCTTGGGATCTGGCAGTTTGGGCCCTGCAATCCTTCACAGTTCATTGGGTTTACTTTTCAGGGCTTCATTCCTCCGCATCAAACAACGATTGCGAGGAGGAGAGCAGAGGCTATAGAAAGGAGGTTACATCAGGCATGTTGTAGACAGCGCTGAAATGTGTTTGTAACCTTGCCAGATGGATGGACAGCCCCTGCCCAGCGGGGACTCTCAAAAGCAGATTCAAAGTCATACATACCAGAGGGTGGGGAGGGGAGGGAAACAGAGAGGTGGGATGTTGAATTTCCATATATTTCCATGAGCTTACTGTCATTTCTTCCTAGCATGTCACTAGCAGAATATTACAAGGCTTTCCTGCGCTAGTCCTGCCTATTAAAAGCGTACCCTGACCTAGATGCTTCATTTCCCCCAGAAAACAAATGCATACTGTGGAAAGAGCGTAGATACTGCCTGGAGCTTGTAGGAAACATCCTTTGTCATGGTTTGCTTGTTTGTGCTTGTTGCAGTTGCTGTTCTAAGCCATGCAAAACAATTAGGCAACTATAAACAGGGATATCCCCGTCACCCTTTGACTGTATCAAGGATTTGATTCAACACCATCCAGGTACAAAGGTGCATTGTGTAAACAGGCAGACGCTCATCACATCAGCAAGTCTTACAGGTGTTACAGTCTGCATCACTGAAGTGCCTGCAGCCACAGCCCTGGGTTGAAACCCACAGTGCCAAGCTCCATCCAGAGGGCAACAGGGAAGAGCATTCAACACTTTATAAAAGGGGCTTACATCAACAGCTAGTCCTTGAAACTCACCTTCTGTCAAAGCCCCAGGGAAGAAGAAACCTCACAGATACCTCATCCCAAATAGAGTCTATCTTGGTCACAGCAGACAGCTCAAGCCCAGCCCTCCATCCTGCCACCACCAAGCCACCACCATCAGCTCTGCTCCATTGAAAACCAAAGGGATAGGTCTGTCCAGGGACACTTGAAGATGGGGTTCTCAAAGTAGGGTTACTCTAAATAAGCGCTTTACCATGTTTCAAAATGTGCATAGCAACCAATTCCTGAGCGGACAACAGGACTACTTTGCAGCCTGCACTGAAGGCTGAGGCTTGTGAGGAACAGACAAAAATCTCCTTTTCCTCCGGCTGAATCCATGACAGAGTTCTTGCAGAAAGGATGTCTCCTTTGTCCAGAGAAGCCAATGTCATCAACGTTCCTCTCACTGCAGTGACTCACAGCTCCTTCACTGGCCTGTCAGGATGGAGATTAGTGAACTAGTTTCATTAATTCTCATGCCCCAGAACAACGTAAGGTGTGTCCTAAATCACACCCATCAACTTTGGACCCTACATGCTCTTATGCTGACTGAGCCTTAATAAGTTACGGTGCCCAGCAGGAGATGGTTTAACCACTTAGTTGAAGTGCTCCCTGCACTTGGAAAGACTCAGGCAGACTCTCAGCCCCCAAATGATGCCCTTAGCTGGCGTCAGGAGAATCCAGCCTCGTAATGTTCATGCACAAGCAGACAAGACATTTTTGGAGGAATTCAGGGCTTGGAAAGATTTTAGCAGTTTTTAAGTATACAAAACCAGTATTATATCATGCTTGCCTAGTATCCACTTTAAAATCAAGTCCTAGTCCAACTCCCTTAATTTAGCTACTTACAAAAGTACAGTACTTTTGAAATAATAATTTTTACCTATGTTTTGTCTTATACCAGTGACAACTATATGTGAGTGCATGTGTGTGTGTGTTCAGTCTAGCTAAAAAGTCAAACAATTCTTTATTTAGAGGGAAATGAATAATTTTTCCTCCACATTCCATTGTCTACCCTCCTGCTCCTAGCACTGCTCCCTGCTCCAGCAGCTGAAGGCCAGAAAACTTTCGCAGAACTCACAGAATCCTCAAAAATTGACAAGATGAGCCCAAAGACAATAGGTTTGGTGGCTTTAGAGGGGTCAGCTGGGCCTCCAGCCCATGGCACCGCAGACTCCAGTGTGCTCTGGCATGCAGCAAGCTGCTTAGCTGTTAGACTGCTTCAAAGAGCTTAAAATAGGACCTTCCCAGGGAAGCAAAAGCAGTGGCTGAGAATGAGCAAGAGCATAAAGATTTGTCCCGAAGTGTCAGAAGGAGCTGGGTTTGCTCATCGACACAGTGGCTTTCCATTGTTTTTCCAAAGGCATTTCTTTCCTTGGCACTCTGTAAAACAAGGAGTATCAGGCCCCTCAAATGCCTTCAGATGCTGCTGAGACATTTGTCACCAAACCTTAAAGCTGTTGTTTAATCACTTCACTCACAGCCAGATTCCTCCTTTTGCTTATAGAAATTTCTGCAGTCTGGTATGTGTTTTCAGGCAAGATCAAGCTGTTTTCCAGAAAAAAGGTCTTTTCAAATCTGCAGTCATGTCTTATTTGAACTCCAGCTGGGCTCCTTTCTGAGTGCAACTTGTCATCATTTACAGTACAGCATCTCTTTCTGTAGCCGTTGTTTTATTATTCATGTTTGAAGCTGACTCTAAGCTTCTGCCATCCTGTGCCCACGTCACCTCCTTGTAGAAAGTGCTGGGAAATGAGGGCCACCACCATGCCATGCTTGGTCTGGTGTAATGCAGGAAATACATAAAGATGTTATCTTACGTTACATTATGTTATGTTACAGGCAGAATGCTGCAGCCATCTGTGCAGAGCCACATTCAGCAACTGTATGATGCCATGCCTGATAGCTGACTGGTTTACTCAAATATCTGGTGAGCATTTGACAGTCTACTAAGATAAGTTACTGTCTAACCACTGCTTCCCACTCCCATTCATTGCTTTTATGCCAGTAATGAATAATGGTAACATTCCAGGGAATTACCATTTTTGAGAAATTTTACTTCACAGCTCAACGTTGTCTGATTTTGCAAGTTAAATGATCAGCTCAGGATCTCTCTCAACCCACTGTCACGAATGTGACATGCCTAATATTTTTTTTCCTTTTTGGTTTCTTTTTTTTTTTTCTTCTTGCCACTTAAAATAAGAACACTCAATAGAAATAGCTGCCTAGGAAAGGTTAACTTAAGAAACTTTCAAGGGTCATTTAAATAACATTTTTTCACTCTTCCTAATTCCTAAATAATAACAGAAAAACCCCTTCACCTTACTGCAGTGGGTATCAAGTGTAGAAGTAAACTGTCTTATTAATACTTACAATAAATGCTGTCTAGGAAATGACAATTCTTTCTAGGATGGCTCATTTGTGAACATTACAGTGTCCAGACTAAGCAAATGTAGACACGATAGCCTAAGTACATCCCAAATATGAATATAGCAGTGTTGGCAACCAATCTAGTGTTTAGGGGCTATGCACAGCCCGCTTTTACTAAACACAGAAATAGTTTGCAGAAAACTATTTGGTCAATAATCTGCTATTGCCCTGTTTGGCTGCATGCACAAGGGGGAATAAACCAGGAAAAAAATCCAAATGTCAGAATACAAACTAGTTAGATGTCAATGCAGTAACACAATGTGTAGGATGATTGTTAACAGTACCTAATTTCAGAGCTCACAGATAGCATAATCTGTTAATTTACTTATGGCTGCTATCCAGCAATAGTCAGAAGTGTGGCTGGATGGAAAAGGATAAGAAAGAAAAAAAATCCACAGAGTTTATGCTAAGTTTGGCAGCGTCAGCCGACGAAAGGGACCCAGTAGAGGAAGCCACAGCCAGGTTAGCTGCACAGTGACAGAGGAGGACTGCCCAGCACACAACCGTTGCTGCCTCCCACTGCCTGCACTGGTCTGCTAAGCCAGGGGTGATAATGCAGGGAGCAACATCTCCTTACATCCACCAGCAGAATCACACCTCACAGGAGAGGATTTCCCCCTCCCCTTCTCCCACCCTCAAATTTCAGTGAATCTTGTTCGAAAAAAGTCATGACTCTATCAACTCGTTCATTAGGTATATGTTATGTGTTCAGAAAAACTGGTCACTGGAGGGGGAAACTAGGCAGGTTACAAAGCTCCAGAGTTGGAAGATCTCATCTCCTCTGAAATCACTAGGATTTAGGCACCTATTTTCTTTGGAGCTGTTGAACTGAAGTACATTCCACATCTCCTGCAGTTAAAAGAATTCCAGAACTGGAACAGGGATAGAAAGCTTGATTTCTAAAACCAGCAGTGTACCCCATTAAAAAACTCGTGTTATATTACATTTGGTGGCTGTTCCACAAATACTCTCAGCAGCTGTTGCAGTGTCTTGGTTGGGATTCCTCTCACCTAAGCTCAGTCTTCCCAAACAAGTCTTCCCTCCAATCTGAATCTGATCCCTTGGCCTCCCCTGCAGCTAATCAGCTCCTCCAGATGGTGATTCAGAACTCCAAAAATTGCCCCTTAGGGAATTTCTGTGGCTCTGTGCTTGAATTTACTTTAAACAATCAACTGTTTTATAAAGTCCTACTCAGAGAAAACATCCTTTAAGCCATTAAAAAACACCGCATTCTATTACATGGAGCATGAGACACACAGAAACCTAGATGTAAAATGAAACAACTGTGTTTACTCTTTGAGATTTCAACTGCTCCTCTAAATCTGAAGCTATAAACCAGCAGGGAACTAGCTGGGGATGGCCCCTGAGAGTAGGATGCTGAGCTCCTGAGAACTTCCAGGGACCCCACAATAGAAATTCATGAATGGCTTTGGCCTCATTCGTCTCCAAGACGTAGCAGGGCAAGATGTTTTTATTCCAGTAGTGTTACTTTTGAATTGAGGGTGACAAAATCTGAGGTATCACCCTAGCTAGCGCCACAGTCTTCAGCATCATAGTAAAAAGGCCTTTCCCAGCACAGGGGAGAAAAGGAGGAGCAAGGGGATTGCTCTCCGTAGCCCATGACAGCCTCCTCATGCTGCAGAAGCAGCCCTTGGGCAGCCATCAGAACTGACACAGCTTCCAGGGAGGCTGTAAAGGAATGCAGCCACTTCCCAAAGGAGCACTGGTGAAGTTCT
Source organism: Nestor notabilis (assembly GCF_000696875.1). NCBI lineage: Eukaryota > Metazoa > Chordata > Aves > Psittaciformes > Psittacidae > Nestor > Nestor notabilis. The sequence goes on from NW_009930894.1 coordinate 64,089, forward strand.
CAGCACTCTAGCTTTGTCACATTAGCAGGCTCTACTTAAAAGCAGCTCATCCCTCCAGGTGAAATACCTATCTTCCCAAAAGTGTATGCCCTTTAAACTCTGGGTAAAAAGCAGTATCTATAACATGCAGAATTGAATCTTTAGTCACTCAGAAGCACTGAAAAAAAAATGGGTTTAAGACAAGCACCAAAACTTTTGTTAGAGTGGTAAACTGAGCTGTTAAGCTGGGCTGCTACTGTTGTCCTCTTTCTAGAAGGTTGGGGCGGGGGGGGACGGATTTCTTTTCTTTAACTCCTTGTGCATGGGGGTGGAGGCATTTCTGCTCATTCAGGACACCTGAAGGAGGTAATTTAATTTACCAGTGGGGTAGCCAAAGCTGTAATTAATCTCATGACTTGCAAGCACTGGAGTCTCCATTAGTGGCAAGTGCTCATCAGCTGTGGCTAACGATGAGGTACATCTGCAAGAGTCCTTTGGCTACACAACCCAGAGTAGGGAGATCGCTTTTGCTGCGCAGTCATACGGGTCCTGTTTGGATTTGGGTGGCTGATGGTGAAGTTGTGCTTGCTGTAGATGCTGAGAGTAACAGAAGCAGTTTTTTGGACTGAGCTTCGTAGATCTCTGCTAAAAATACCTGGTGAGTGTTGATGTCTACCTGCTTAGCTGCTTGTGAAGCAGCTTGGCTACAATTCACAAAACAGAGCATGGTATGAGCTGACTGCTGGAAGTGTCTGTGTCCTTTTTTAATTGTATGTTGAGCAGCCCTTTACCTGTCTGATTGTCAGGGTCCTTTGAAAAGTATTGCTTTCACAGGAGGTAATTGTATCTTTGCATGTTGAAGCTCTGGTGCTCTGATATTTGGAGTTTGCAGTAGAGTTAAATCTGAGAGTCATCTTTCCTGGTTGGGCTTTTCTCAACCTTGGTAAGATCTGGGCACCTATCCCCTTTCCTTGGAGGGAATAATCTCAGCCATGCTGAAATGGGTCTGTGGGAAGAGCTGTTCTTGCTTTGTCCTGAGGTGATGTCTTTCTCTTCTGAAAAGAGAACTGCTGCTTTTGAAGTGTGTTTTAACATCAGCTTTTAGATCCTCTTCATGTGAAGAGCTTTGTCCTCTTGGGACATGGTATTTCCCTTTCCTCAAACCCCAGTTCCTACAGCCTCTTCAGCTGGTGCTGCTTCCAGTAACCAGCTTTGTACCTCTTGGTGAGAAGAGGTTTCAATCTATTTCTCAGAAGATAAAACTGCCCTCTTGTACCTGGGGTCTGCCCACTTAAATCTTGTGAGGGGCCACATGGCAGAGGGATATTTCTAGGAAGGCTTTAATCTGGGGAAGGAGCATGAAGCTGCCTGTGTGTGACCTCTGTCATAGCTGTGCATCTTTTTTGTGCTGTGGTTTCTACTCTGTTGGTAATTGAATTGAAATCAAAACACAACCATATCTCTCTGATGCTCTGGCTGCTAAATAACAGTATTGTGAATAAATCAGCATTACTTCAGAGAATCACTTTAATATGGCAGAATTGCAGCAATCAGGGGATAAACTTTAGAGTATCTGGTAAAGGAGCTGATTGGCATTCAAAGGAAAACTGCTTTTGTTCAGCCTCTCTGCAAGTAGAGGTAAGTATCATCCAGAGGAATTAACAGTGCTTGAAGGCTAGGGTAACTTCTCATTCCTATTCTGACCCTGATTTTTACATTGTGGCTTTATATAGAAAATCTTTCTTCCTTCTTCCTTCATTTTTTCCCTAGTTTTTGGAGCACTTCCTTCCTTGGTCCTTAGTGCTACATAAGACTGCTTATTTCAGAAAGAGCTACAGGGTCAATAAAGTGCCTCCCCCTCCCTAATGCCAAACTAGCCACGTTGAAGGACATGGAATGGAATTGCTTGATAGCCAAAGCTACAGGGCAATGGTTGAAAGGACCTAGTGGGATTTCAAACAATCCTTCGAGATAACCTTATGTCTTGCCTTCTACAATGATAAATGATGCCGCAGTTCAGTATCGCTGCTATTGAGTGCTCCTTTGTGTTGATCTCATGTGCATCCCGCTGTCTTTGCTGTCATTCCCATAACACATTTTCACCATCTGCCCCAGCCTTTAATGAGCTTGTGCTCTACAACGCTTGAACAAAGAATTAGCCTACCAAGAGAGGGGATAAGGGGGGTTAAAAAGACCAATCTTAAAAATAAAAACCACTTGGGAGACGATCCTTACTGGGTGGCTTGTGAAGGAAACTGGTGGTACAGGCACGGTAGGTCAGGATGGGTAGGGAGAGGAGGGGTGTTGGCTCTCCTGGCTTCTAGCAGTGATGATGACCAACAAGTGAGCATTTGATGATGAAGCTCAAGGGGCTCCTGTAACAAACTTTCTGGCCTCAAACTGCCACAGCCATGCAAATGGTGATCAGAAAGGCTGATTGGAGGGTACCCAATATGAGTTTTGAAAACCAGATTATCTTCTAAGTATGCTGTTGAGGATGCTAGTTTTTCAGGGAGGTTGAGTGTCTGTGACCTTTGAATTTGTCAGGTTTTAGAACCTCTGGAAACTTCTACCCTAAGTCTACGGGTCAACGATACCTTTTTTTACTTTATTAAAACTATGGATTTTTTTTTTTTCTTTCCAGTTTGAAATGGGCACAAAAGCTTTCCACGTAGCATGAACTGTCAGAGGGAAAGAAGTCAAGGCTCATTCATGCTATCGTGAGCACTCGCATTTTAATCAGCTCTGGTAAATGGTCCTGTGTACAGATAATAAAAATACAATGTGTTTTTCTAACCTCTTTCAGGATGGCAGAAAAAAGAATCCTCAACTTGCCCATTTGGAAGTGTTTTTTTCTCAGATGAGCCTATGCAAATTAGGATTTTGCAGGTTTTATGGAGAATTATTCTATCTTTACCCAGAACTACTACTGTTTTAACTACTCTACAGTCACATTAACATTGCAAGTCAAAAATAAGGTGTGGGGCTATATATTCCCCCATCAAAAAATCATAAAAAGCCACTTTTTTTTAAGTAGAGATAATAGATATCTGAGAGAACTTACTTTATACCTTGATTTAAGAACATATGGATTAACAATATTTGGTTTCATTTCTGATGTAGTCTAAATTGGATCTACCTATATTGTAGAGAAGAACCTTTCTGCATGTGCAAGTTTATTTCAGCATTATGATGGAAAGGATAGTTTGTAGTTTGAGTTCTTGCTGTGGCATGTTTGCACTAATGTGATTCAATCTAGATCAGGACAAATGAATCTTGTTTCTGATCTGTAGGTCAAATCTATTGCCTCTTATAATTGCCTACATGACAACTTCTGTGTGAAAGGCCTATATGCTTCACAGGCTGGTTAAAGACACTGAGAATAGATTATAGATTATTTTTTTATTTATTTTTTTTCTTCTTTAACCAAGAACTTCAACCTGTTCTTGGAATTAGGCTATCCATAACACTCAGTCATTTCTATCTCTGCCTGTAGATGTTAACCTGTGTGTTCTGGAGCATTATATGCTTTGAAGTATGTGCAGTTGTCCCCAGTGCTGTTCTTCAAGATCTAAGGCAAAAAATATAAGCAAAAACCCAAGGCAAAAGTGGCAATTACTGGAGTGCTATATGGGACCACCTACAGAAGTCCTTGCTCCAGGGATATTTCTGGCATCCCACTCATATGAGTAAAGGTGGTCGAAAAAGCATACAGGGAAGTGAAGGTCTGCATTATCAGATTTCCTCTACAACTACAAAGTGATATGACAGATAACTTCCAGCACTGCTCTTCTTAGTCAGCAGCTTCAGAAGTCTTTCCAAAACACCTTGGTTATAATAGTAGCTGTACACCTTGGGTGTCTGCCTCTGCTTCTTCTGGAAGCTCCTGCCTATCAATACACCATTTCCCTGTGCAAAGCTGCCAAACTGGTTTTGTCCTGCCTCCGGAGTTCACTTATTTCAGCTTATAAGCCAGGCATGAGCTGGAAGAATCTCTGCATTCATATGGTGTGAAACTCTCTCAAATTTCATAAGCAAGATGAATATATTTGAACTGAAATACAGTGGGAATAACAGGCTGGGGCACTCTCTTACCTGTCTATGATAAGTTATTTCCTCATGAGATGCAAGGTTTTTTGCAGAAGTCTGGTGATCTCTCTTACTTTGTTACCCAGGACATGGTTTACAGGTAATCTGGAATTGTCTTGTCACCACCGCAGTAGGCTCTTTGATTTTTGTTTTGGCAGTTTCCATGGCACTGAGTTACTCACAGGAGGTGTTCTGTGAACTTCCACATCCCAACTCAATAGCGTGCGCCTGGCTCCAGATGGGTTGCCACCTTGCAGGGCATTCCAGGTTGTCCAAAACTCCTGAAAATATTGTCAGTATCAACAGCCTGGAGACTCATGTGATTATCAGAGGCATAGAAAGGGCAAGACTAAAGTATCTCTGATCTGGGGAGGTCAATGATTTGAACCTGGTTCTCCTGTACTCCAAGGAAGTGCATAATTGTTTGTCCAGGAGCTATGGTGGGAAGCACAGGTGTTTTCTTAATTGCTAGGGTTTTTTTGGTTTGCTTTGCTTCCCTTTCCTTGTGTAAGAAGACTAACAAAGCATGATTTCCTCAGGAGGGATACAAAAGGAAGGTTTATTTTCATAGGGTAGGGGAAATATTTCCTGCTCAGCTCTAATAGCAGTATTCTGTTAGTTCAGACAGTATTCAGGTAAGTGGTGTCTCCGTGCAGTTGGGAAAATTCTAGGAAAAGATATTTCCCTTTAAAACATCTGTTTCCAGAATTGTTTGGCTCCTGCTCAAGTCAAAGATGGTCTCTCATCTACATCCACTCCTACTTTCTCAGGATGCAGGGGGATGCAGAAGATGCACGGCACAGGAAGGGAAGGCTTTGTTGTTCATCTTTGTGGTTAACCAGGCTTGAAAGGCAGCCTCAGTCTGAGCTGAACTTACTTTTGGCCAACGACTTTCATTCTGTCAACACCAATTCCCTCATCCAAGTTCATTAAAGCGATTTATAGGAGCCCATACCTAGGTGCTCTTGTCAGCAGAGAAAAGAAAGCCATCAACTCCCTCAAAGATAATAGGAACTTTGCTCTTGCCTCTGGGTGAGAGTGGCAAGTACCGGCAAAGCAGAAAGCTCTCTGGCAGGGCAATGAGTAACAGGGAGGAGCAGGGATGACTTGGCATTTGGAGCATGTCATTGCCTCTGTCCCAGCCTCCTCTGTAGCTTCTCAACATGCTGGTTTGCTACTTGGTGCTCCTGCGCCACTGTGGGGGCAGCCTACTGCAGCACAGGCTGGACAGGGTGCTCTCTGGCCCCTCCTGAATTGCTTTATCCAGGTAGTGAGCAGTCTCTATAGGTGTTCATGTGTGCAGGCTGGTTCAAGCAGGCATTGGCATCCTGTAAACCTGCAAACAAATCCTGTGCCTCAGGCTTTAGCTGCTTGGGATCCTCCATAACAGAAAGCTTTGTTGCACACAGCATTACCCCAAGGAAATATGCTTTTGTTGCTGGATTATTTTTATCCTTTTTTTTTCCCCCCCGCTTGGAGCTTATCCCTGCTAGCTTTCCCAAAGATAGCAATTCCTGGTATGCAGCAAAGATGAATACGGAACACAGTAAATGTCATTAAAAAGAGAAGTTGGAGCCTTTGCTGATCTAAACTGAAGTGACAGATAAAAGTCATTAAAGCTAGGACAATTTACATCTGTATTGCCACTGAAGTTCAAATGCTACCTGCTGCCTCTCATTCTGTATAAATTGCCATTTATATAATACATGCATGTATTATATAAATGGCAATATTATCACTGGTGTACCTTTTGGTCTTGTTTTTTGGTTGCTCTTTATTGTTCACCATGAACTTCTCTGTAGTCATAAGAGCGTAATTATTTGCACAGGGTTACCTCTCGACCTTCTGGTCCTGGCAAAGGAGGATGAAGCCTCTCTCCTTATCTAGCTAAGTTTTCTACCTACACTGCACTGTGAAGTACTGGGTGAGAAGAAGTCACAAGTTATGCAAGGCTGTGCTGGAGAGACAGCCAGGAAGGGCAAGTGCATGGAGGAAGCATTTAGATATCAGAGAGGACTTTTAATTGTGGGAGCTGAGACTCTGCACGTGCTAAGGGCTTGTTAGAGGAAAACATGTGATAGATATCCCAGACCCTTTGCTTAATGTTTGGGCCTTCCTGTCCAGGCTTCTTCCTTTATTTCAGGCTAAAGTAAATGAAAAAAGCATAAACCCTACTGGGCTCTTCTAACCACAACCTTGAGCAAATTGTGAGCAGCAATTCCCAGTGGTGACAACTGAACCTGTGAACAGAAGCAGAGGGAAGGACAACTCATAGCTGCCCTAGCAGCCTGGGGGTGGTGTGCCAAGCTCTGGACCCACACCCAGCTTCAAGGACAGGACCACAAGAAGGGGGTTTCTAATAGATGGGTTATCAAGGCCAGCTGGTGTAATGCCCAAGAACATGATTGTCTTGGTGTGAGGCCAGATATAAGAAGCAGCTCTTCCTGCCCATTGGTTTGGCTCTAGTGCTGGTCTCCAGAGGGCTGCTGGAGTGAGCACTCTGGTTTTAGCTTTTTCTCCTCTTCTCCTGTTCTTCATTAGCTGCTCTCCTGCCTTTAGCCACCTTCCAGTGACAATGGCACAGAAATATGCAGAACAGTGTCTCCTCTCCTGGAAATGAAAACCTCACCCTTCTGGTATGCAGTGCTGGATGAGTTCTGGAGCATGTTTGCAGGGTGTATTTGGGTGTTTCTCTGAGCTGGTGACATAGAAAACCAAGCAGGAGGTGCTGACAAAGGAGGAAAGGCCTGTGTGCAGCAGGAAACTTTGAAAGTAGGGATTTAAGGGATGAAAAGTCATCTCTGGTTGACTTGCAGTAGCTCATGTCTATTTCTGGCAGTTCTGTGTTTATAGATCTTGCATCCTTTTCTTGTTTATACCAGGTTCATCCAATCTTTTTGCCTTGCATGTGAAAGGATCTTCAAAGGCTGGCACTCTCTCTGATATATGTGCTTTAAACTATTTTTTAATGATTATTTTTCTCTTAAATCTTAATACAACAATGCTTTTGGTGGGTTTCTAGCGTGCAATTTCAAAACCATTGCTCCTTCGTTACTTGTTTCTGCTGCCCTATGGTAGCAGAAACACATAGTACATTGAAATTGTTTACATCCTACCTTGGGTTTGAAATGGTAGAGAGATGTTAAAAAATACAGCATTCCACAGCAGGGACTTAACATCCAACCTCCTTAGGAAGGTGTAATGTTATGACTTTAGAAGGATGTGGGTCCTTTGGAGTCTTGTACGTAGTTGTCTTGATTTGTGTGGTTGTTTGTTTGTGGTTGGTTTTTTTTTGTTTTTTAAAGAAGAGCTGGGTTTGATTTCTCATCTGGAAAATGTATGAAAATTAACATGTTGGTCTTGTCTTGACTTTGGTTTTGAAGATCCAGCTTGTACCCAGTTGTAAAAGCCTTTGAAAGTCTGCAGTTGCAGGCACTGTGATGCCTGGCTGAAAGCACACCACGAACTTATGAGGAAGGCAGGAGATGCTGAGTGTGTGGTCTGTGTGCAGCCAAGGGGGCTGCAACGCACCAAGGGAAATTATTTTGTTGCAGATGCTCTATCTGACTGAGCCAGTGGAGGAAGGGGGAGAGGCCTCTGACCTGCATGCCACAAATGCAGTGTTTTCCCTAACCAGCTTAATTTGCTGTGAACAGTTGGCATGGACGTGAGCTCTCACTTGAAACCTATTCTGTATGGTAAAGAATTAGGCATCCCCTGTATCCTTTCTGTTAACCCCCTGTCTATCTTCCCAGATATCAATAGGAGCCAGACAGACTACTGAATGTCCAAAAGCTGAATTTAGCAGCTAAATAAGTGAGAAACTTGCTGGAGTCCTTCCAGCTGTATAGCAAGCACTTACTTTGCTAATCTTAGATGGGCTTTGATGTCAGGGTTTCAAAAAAGCTCCAAAGGATCCCTTTTCACTGTAACTACAATAAAAGAGAAAATACAGGTGATGACTTTTGAGACAGAACAAAAGACTGTAATTGAAGTTCTTTTCCAGGTGCCACATACAAGTGCAGCAATACCTGGAAATTCAATCTGAAGGGACTTGAAGTCGGATTAAAAGTTTGCAGGCACTTGCAGGATTTTGCCATCATTAATTCATAGTATCTTCTATGAAATAGTTCTTAAAAATTGAAATGTTTTCATCATGACACTGGATCATCAAAAGTGGGAGCTCATGCTTTCTGGGGAAGGGTCTTTTGGGACTGCCAAGCCTTTTTCTGCCTTGCGGTTCTTCCCTTCACTGTTGACCTCCAGGCTGTTGCTCCACTGAACAAACTTGACTTGAAGTACCTGACCTGAAGGATCCTGATCTTCACAGGTCAGAGCATTTTCAGCTTCCACAAAAAATGGTGGGAAGCCAGAGCACTGCTCTCCTTGAAAAACTGACACAACATTTTTGGCTTCTTGAAGCCAAACTGAAGGAGACAATACAGGAGAAATGTAGCCATTGTCCATTTAAGAGATAGAATCTCAGCTACTAGTGAGATGTAGCTGAGAAAATCACTGGGTTTTACTGCTGTTTGGGGGTAGGGGAGGGATTGTTTTTCCTACTCTCTTCTATTTTATCTGTGTAGTCCTGTTTCCATGAATAATGGATTAACAGAGCCTTTACTCCAGCCCCCTGGTCATGCTGTTATATTTGGCAGCCACGGGTGTGGAGGGTAAGGAGCTGCCATGTAGAACAAAGAACATTCCTGTTTTATCATTGGAAATGCTACTGTCTGGGTAAGTTTTGGTCTGCGGATTTCCACTGTTGTCCATGCAAAATCTAGGAAGTGGCAGCAGCCCAGAATATCGCTCTCGGATGGTTCTGGATCTACAAATCCTCCTGCTTCACTGTGCTGTTGGGCAGAAGTGTTGAGCTCATCAGGGGAAAAACTACACTATTTTGGCTTAAACAGAGCAATATGGTTGTCCAAACCCAGCTACCTGGAAAACTGGCACCCAACTCCTGCTTTTTGAAACAGCAGAGCCCTGCCTCAAAGGGGAAAGCAAATGTTTGTCAGGTGTTAGAAGGCAGTGAATGGAGGTGAGTTTTGAACTGGTAAAGGAACAGCTCTTCAGAGATTAGAAGCACTTTCTGTTTGCTCTGTCCTGAGTGGCTCAGAGGACTGGTAACTAATTAGCCAGTACTTGGCTGTGGTCCTTGCTGATAATGCAGCATCAGCTGTTTGGGACCTGGCTGTTCAGTGAAGTAAGGCAGGCTGTTTGGTTTCTGTCCCAGATGCACGCATTCACATCAGGAAGCAAAATTAGAACCCATGCTAACTGGCACGGCTGCCAGCCATCTGTGTGTGGAGGGAGAGAGAGCATGCCCTGGGCACATGGGCTGGGAGAGGATAGGCTCCAGGCTGGGGATGCTGCCTCTGCTGCTGACCACACTGAAAGCACTGAGAAGTCAGGCTGGAACTGAATTTGTTTTAGTGGCCACTGAGGCTTGCTGGAGATAAGATTGATCAGGTGAAAAGTGAAGCCCTGGCTCCTGACTGGAGTGGCCAGTAGAGACTGGGAAAGGGATAAACCCTCCCCAGCTTGGAGACTATGTCGCAGCTTGTTGAAACTAAGGCTTTTCTGCCTGCAGAAAACGCCAATGGTTCAGAAGAAGTTTAATTCCTGTCCTGCATGCCTTGAGAACCCTGTTCTGAAGTTTTAGGGCTACTGGTATCTGTGTAACAGGGCTGCAGCTCTGGTTCAGGTGCCAGGACATTTCTCCTGTCCCCACATCTAAGCTGTGAGTCTGTGCTTAAGAAACACTGCATTGGATAAACTGATAGGGAATAAGACCAGTTGTTACTGGTTCCCTACCTTTATTTTGGATGAAGCTCACTGCAAGTGAGGTATTTATTAGCTGGAGGGAAGGTGAGAACACTATCTACAATTGCATCCATTGGAGTTCAGAGCCGAGCAAATAATGTTCATGGTTTGCCTGTTCTAGTGATTGCATGACATCTCTTCTGTACATGCAACTCTGCCTCATCTCCTAAAACCCAGCTGGGAAAATAAGTCAGTCATTTCTCATCAGGCTACAAGAATTTCAAAACTCCTCTCCAGGGCTCCCTCAACACTCTTCTGCCTACATCTTAATTTCCTGTAACAGTCCTAATCTGCTTTCCACAGGCACCCATGGGAGCCTTGTTATTGACCTCAACTGGAAAAAGGATTGTTTCTCTCCCTCATTATAATTCCTATTAACTGGCATAGTTCTTGCCTGTCTCCATCACAGGGGGCTTTAACATAATAGGTCAGAGAAAGCGAGCTCTGCCTGTGGCCCTTGAAGGTGTCCCCACAGCATGGGGATGGAGCGTGTTGGCTGTGTGGGAGGGAGCTGGTCTGGCTTCCCTCCTGCTTTGGGAGCACTGAGACCTGGGGCTGTCAGAAAGGGCATCCTTCAGCAGCGTTTAAACCCCCACGTCTGGGAGAGTGATATGGGTGACAGGCTGAAACTTCCCCTGGCTGCTGTTCTTTAATTGCCTGATCCTGAAGCAGCCTCTGGGGACAACTGATTCAGTAGCTTGTTCAGTAGCTTGTTACCTGCATGGCCTCCATAGGCTCCCTGCAGAGCCAGTGGGTAAAAGAGATGATGAATTGCCCTTGGAACTTGTCTTTTTCCTCTGCCTTCCCAGGGTAACTAGGCACTGAACCTAGGGCGAGCTGCAGATTTAAACAGCTCTCCCCTTCCTGCAGTGGTGTGTCAGAGCATGCCGAAGCTCATCTTCCTTTCCAGCACCAGGAATACCCAAATATCTATCAAGACAGAGCTCAAGTGGAGGGACTGGAAACTGATTTGGTGGCAGAAACAGAATAATAGTGGAGTCCCATGTGCTTGTTCTAGGAGCAAGTCACATATCCTACAAGGAAGGGCCTAGGTTTTCTATGGCACCTGAAATATCCTCAGGATTTTTAGCTAGCTGAACTAGATACATGTAGGGCAAGAGGCAGATATAGCACAGGCTTGTCCAAGTCTTGGACTGGCCACTGGAAGGTGTTTCAGATGATGGTGCCCTCCAGGGAGATGAATTCCTTGTGGGAAAGCAGCCCCTTTCTTCCCTGAGTGTAGCAGAGGGAGATGCTTCTTGTTCTGTGCCTGTGCTCTTGTGTTTGCAGTGCCTCAAGCTAGTCCTTATACAAGGCATTTGAGATGGGAGGGCAGGGCAAAGAGAGCCCTTCTGCCATGTGAAGCCTGCTGGCATGGGCCAGCAACAACCACTTATGGTGCTTTAGCAGTCTCAACATCCAGGTCTTGTCCCATATATCCACACAGGGCACTTGCCCTGAGACAAGCTCAGAGCCTGTGCTAAGTCTGGGACAGGCATGTAATTAAAATGTGACTGGTGTTACAGGCCTCATTGCCTGACATCTGCCCTGAGTATTTTCATGTGGCTGTACAGACTAAAAGGGATGTGAAGGAAGAGATAAGAAAAATAAGCTCCTGTGCTGGGCAGTGTGTAGGGTTCAATCCCAACATATCAAAAGCATCAAACTTCAGTCTGGATAAAGCAGGACTTGCTGATGTGCTGCTTTTTTTTGTGGGGGAGGGAGGGCTGTGGCAGAAAATGAGATTATAGAAGTACTTGTAGCACATGGCCAGTATGCAGAGTTTGCTAAGAGCCGTAAGGATCTATAACTCCATTTGTATGGATTATGCTAATCTATGAATTTTTAACCCACAAACCTGGCTGTGTTGGTCTAGAGAAACACAGAATTACCAGACACTGCTTTGTGATGTGCTAATACATGTCTTGTGGCTTTTTTCTTATCCCAATTAGTAAGGTGTTGCTGCCCTCCCATAGCTTGGGTTCTGGTTGGTAGTGACAATTTGACTTTTTGGGAGCATAACCTCAACTGTATGTTTAGGAGGCAGGAAAACTTCACCCTTTAAACTTGGCTTGAGGGACAGCATAATCAGGGCTTTATTTAAATATAATCCAGGAATCCACTTATGCATTCTTATTTCTTACTGTGGTTATGCACATGCAAGCAATCTTAAAATCTCAGATCGTGGTTTATATTGCTCACCTTTGAGAATAAACTCACTCCAGCTTCATCTATTTCTCATTCTATGGCTTAACACTGCAATTTCAGGGTCCCAGTCCCCACAGGGGATAGGTCATCTCAAGCTGCTCACTGGCATTTCACTTTTTGAATCCTAGCTCTGCCTCTTAGTTTTGGCAATTGCTTGGATATCCCTGACAGTACCCTTTTAAAAATGTTTCATCTGACTTGGCAAGCTAATGCCTCCTCTGGGACCAAGGGAACACTATTTCATGTGCTCATCCAAGCCTTTAAAAACTACAGAGGCTGCTGAGGAACGTGACTGCAACCTACACTCAAAGGAGGTGGCCAAATTGGAACACCTTACACATTATTAAATGGGGCTGAAAGATAAAGCTAAAAATCATCAACCTCAAGGGATCAGGGCTTGAGGTAAAGTGACTGACCCCTCCACTAAACTGTCGAGTATCCTCCATACCTCCTGAAAGTGAGGATGGTGGAGGGGCTTGTGATGTGGCATCGAACCCTTCCTGCTTAACTGGGGAGCAGCAGTGAGAGAATATCAGCTCAGTATTTGTCTGTACTGTTTTATGTTACAGAGTTTGCATTATTAACATGGACTGAAGCCAGTCTGTGGAAGTCATGTTCCTGTGGGTTCTGTGACCATAACTTGTTGGACCCTGGATCTATTCAATGTGTTACCTTTTAAAGATGCACAAAACCAGGCAGGGCAGATGAGTTGTGCTGTGGAGTAACCCACCCCACAGAGACTTTATTAAAGTTAAGTGTTTGTAGGAATCCATGCTGGGGGTAGAAAACACATAAAATGCATTTTCCAGCTACTGGGGGCAGGGAAATGGCAATATGGTTATTGAGGGGCACCAGGGCTCACAAGTGCCATTAGGGAAGTGTTGGAACAGCAGTAAGTGTATTTCTGAACTCCAGCGTGCTTGTGAACTGCTAACCTGATGTGACTGCTTCCTGGCACATAAAGCACTTTAAAAAATGCTTCAGCATGTGATGCTGCCATCTGCTATGAGATGGAGGCGTCTTCACAGTGGCTAATAACAGAGTTTCTCTAAGGAAGTTTCATGTGTTCCTCTGCAAATGTGGATGGGCCCCCAGCACCCTCCCTGGGCTCCCTAAAGGTCCTGACCTGATCAGGACCTGATCCAAAGACCCATGGCCAGCCTGTGTCCTGGACCCCATCTATGTAAATTGCCATTAATTTCAGTGGCAGTGGGATGCAATAACTCTAGTGAAGGATACAGGAGGAGGGAAGGGACAGATGTAGCTACACTGGCTCACATGTCAGATACTCAGCACAGGGGTGCAGACAACCGCGCCCTGCTTAGCTTAGCCGAATCATGGCTGGACCTGTCTAGTGCTTACTGGCCTCCAAACAGCCACACTTCCTAATTCAGAGTATGTAAACCGATGGATGCTAAAGTGGGTACTGATCCTGGCTTGCTCCAAGATAGTCAATAGTCTCTGCCCTGACAAAGTTCAGAACTACGTTCCCAAAATAAAACATTCACTCAGTTTTAGTCACATAGTGCATTTGCACTGGTGTTTATCCAGTGCTGACCAGTTTGTTGAGAGAAATGCTGAAGCTTCATTAAGAAGTCTGCAAGCTGGAAAATAGAGAGGGCAATATGGCCCTTAGGGTGGGAAATGGGGGGAAGGTGAGAAGAAATATCATGTTCATGCAGAGCATTTGATATTTAAAACCTGGTAGCATTTGCAGAGTAAACTGATATCTCTGGTTCAAAATGGCATGTGAAATGCATCCCCAGGACTCCTGGGGATGCTCATCCCATTCCCAGATTCAGTGGGGCTTGATAGAGCTGTTACTTCTTGTCTGCAGACTATTTGGCACCACCACCCATGACATGGCTACTGAGTCAAAACAGGCTCATGGCTCTGTGACTCTCACTGAGCTGCTTTTAAACTAGCTAAGCATCATCTAACATGGATACGAATGTGCCAGAGCTCTCATATAAAATGTCTGATGTGTTAGTGTGATCTAGCTCAATAGCATGTCTGGAACACACCAGTGGAGTGATTTCTGATGCAGATATGGTCTTTCCTTTGGTCCTGCCATGTGTCATCGTGTCTCCTGATGCAGAGCACCTTGTCATGGTGTGCACAGCGGTTCTTCAGCGTTGTGGAGCAGAGCAAGTGGGGCAAGTTGCAGTGTAGCTGGCAACATGGCCATCCAAAATGTGCCCAGCTGCTGTCTGAAGCTTCTCTGGTGCAAGAACCACAGCACTTATGTGTTAAATAAGAAAGAGTAGACCTACTTTTACCAGCTAATTACTGTGTCAGAATTGGTTAATTAGCCCATGCCATGATGAAAGCAGGGTCCTGTACGTACACATAAGAATGAGTAGTACCAAAAGGCTGCATGGTGGGGAAGGAGAAAACAACCTTGCAGACTAACTGGGAATATTGTGCACCCCAAAGAGGGAATTGCAGGGTCTGTTGGAGAGTCCTGGTTATCTAGCCCTCATCTAGATAATCTCTGCCCTGATTGCTGCTTGAAACATGGTACAGCTGTCTCTGAGCTGATGTTTGCTGATCTCTGCATTCACTTCTCTTGGTTTTGATGGGTCAGTGGTGGGACAATCCCTCCCTTCCCCTTCCAGTGTGAAGCTGATGAGAGCTAGTGAATGGTGAGCAACTTATTC
>NW_009930894.1:78872-89433 GCF_000696875.1 Nestor notabilis
CGTATTCCTGCTACTGAGTTGTTTGCATTGAGGGGTTTTTTGCTGCCATGGAGTGAGCTGCTGCTTGGAAGGTTCACATTATTTGTTTTATTAACTGGACTTAGAGGATCTGCAGGGAGTGAGAAAAGTGTCTCTGGTGTGTGCAGAATGGAAATGGGCAGTAGGTAGAGGAAACAAAGGAGTTCCCTGTGCCTGTGCAGACCAGGCAAATCGTGGGGGACCCTTGTTTATTTTGGATTAGCTCCACATTTGGGCACAGGTTTTTATGTCTTGGTCAGTGAACCTGGGTGAAGGAGCCAATCTGACTATTTTATGCTAGGTTTGCAAGAGAGAAAATCCTATGAAGAAGAAAGTTACTGTCCTTGATTTGACAAAGCACAAAGTTTGTTCCACATGAAGTAGTCTGACATGAATAATGTTGCTGCTGACTCCAGGTGTGTGAGGAGGTGGTGGAACTCATCTCCTTTTTGTTGGTTGTTTTTTTGTTTGGTTTTTTTTTCCTCTCCCCTTTTCAATAAGGTAGCAGGTTTTTTTATTTGTTTGTTATTACTAATCCGTGTAACACAAGGAACAGGACATATACCACCTCTGCACTGTCTTGCTGCTGACAGAGTGATGGTAGTGACTAATGCTGTGGACCAGTGTGGGCAGGCATTATGTATGAATATGTAACCACCTCTGTCATGACAGATAGGGCTGCTGAGAATACGGGTCCTCACTCCTTTGTGACTGTGAATATTTAATTCTAGAGATGGCTAAAGGCACATCCTGGTTTGGAAAAATAATACCTTGTTCTTCCCAAATGACCTCTATCATTGTTGATTTACATTTTATCTCATTATTGTGGTGAAAAATGAGGACTACATGTTTCCTCTTCTTTAAAGTAGTTGGGTAGCATCATTACATTAGAATGATTCCCACACCCTTTACAACAGGAACTTTGTTTCAGCTGAGAAGAAAATATTCTCAATGTTTTTTGGATGAGAGGTGAAATAATAAATCTAAGGTAGTATTGTCCTTAGCAAATCCACTGATGGCAGTGCTGCCGTCACTTGAAATGTACGATGTGCTCTGGGTCTTACAAACCCTTACACAGAGTGACCCATGAAGTAAGTTATGCTAAATCGTGCCCTTTGCAGGAACCTGCCTCCCATCTCATACCTCACTGGGCAAAAAGTGTTGGACTTATGGGTAATGTGTAGAAATTTTGCAGTGTCTGGCCTGAGTTTGCTTTCTACTTATTGTAAGAAGAACAAGTTCCTATCTCCCTCTGAGAGCTTCACATCTGTCCCTGAGCTGGAGAAGCCAGGCTTGTATTTTCCTTCTGCAATGCCTACCTTCTGGTGCAGTTTCAGTGACAAATGTTGTCATTCCTGTTATTTTATGAGCATGAAACAGATGAGCTAAGAGAGGACTGTCTTACATCAGTTTCAAAGGAGAGACACACATGAGGAGCCTAAGCAGAGTTCAGATGCTCTAGGGATGCGGTTGCAGATGTTGGAGCTTTTTATCTTGTTATCACCTTAGGTCAAGCTTTCCTTAGGCAGCTCAACTGTTACTCCAAAAGGGGCAGTAAACTGTTTCCTGTGTTTAAATCTTCTGCTCAGGTCAGTGCTGCTTGTAAAGAAGCAATTCAGGAATGAAATGCACTTACTGGCTGCCATCATAAGAGTCCTGTGTGAGTATCTGTCTAATCTCAGGTTTCGCTAATGTTTTAAGAGCAGAATTTGAGAGCTGTGTCAGTGGCATGCCTCTTGCCTCAGTTTTTCTGCTGGTATCACTTTGTGACTCTCCTTGGAGAAGTCTACATGATCCTGCACACTGTAATGCTCCCTTCAGCAAAACCTCTTAAAGGATTACTTTGACTTGTGATAAAAAGTGGCAGGGAACACTTGACAGATCTGAAACTCTTAACAAAGCAGTCCAGTCTGCATCCAGGGCTTTTTTTTCTGCCTCTTGTTTATGTTTTAAAGCGGTCAAGTTGCCTGCCATGCCTGGAAGGGCAGGTGGGATTTGGATCAAGACTCGGTGTGTAGCCTAAAAGAGGGTGGAGTGGGAATGCACGTATTGAAGCTTGTATTGAATGTATGTATGAAGGAGAAGCTTTCCGTTTGACAGCCCATGATATAAAATCTTAAACTGTGTCCTTTACTAGACAGGCTGAATTATCTGCAAGGGGAAACTCCAGAGGGCATCACCAGGTGGAAAGAGCAGCTGAAAATCAGTATCAGGCTTGCAGAGGTTGTGGGAAGTGGAGCTGCTCTCCCTGGACTCACCTGTGTACATGGTGCTTGCTGAAATTCAATCCAAGTCCCTCCCAAATGCAGATCAGTGTTGTTCCTCCATGTGAGCAGAAGCTGTCAAGTCCTTCTTCTATCCAAAAATAGCATGGGAGAAATTGTTCTGCCTTTTTGTGAGACTCTTGGCCAATGACTGGGGGTTAAGTACTGGCATTTGATGTTGTACTTGAGGCTCCTGCTAGGGCAACTTTCTCGCTCTGGAGAATGAAGTTGCATTCAGTGACACGCTGAGAGAGATTTGCAAGAGCATATAGTTGAAATCTTGTCATCAAGTCACAAGGAAAGACTTGACCTCTAACAGGCATTGTTTGTGTAGTCACAGAGTCTGTCTTCTGTGTCATGTGCTTCATGGAGGATATCTTATAAGCTTAATTTCCTCTTCATCAACACTGCCTAACTGCAGATGACCATGGCACATTTTTGTGTGTGTTTTTTACCCCAAACTTCACTGTTGGCATTTTGAAAATCCAAGTGGTGTCCAAAGTCAGAAGAGAAGTAGACCAAAAAAGGGGTCTATGAAGGTGATCAGTGTGCCCTTGCACGGGGGACAAACTGGACAGGAGATCTGACTGCCAGCAGGCAAACATTGCGTTTGGTAAGAATAGAGGCATGTGGATTTCATCCTAGGATTAGTGAAGCAAGACAGACTAGAACGCTCGGGTTGAACAGCCTCGACAGCATTCTGTTATTATAGTAAGGGCATTGATAGAAGTTACTAAGGACTTGGGTTTACATCCTCAAAATCATTGATGTGCTTAAAAGCCCCAAGGGAAAGTGATGTCTCCCCTTTCATCTCCCTTCAATTAGAGTAGTGCTGGGCAGCATTACTGATTATTTAGGGATAACTTAGAGTTGCCTATCAGGTATGAGAGGTTCATCTCTCCTATTTCTCTAAAGTCCTTCACAGTTAGTTAGTAACTGAACTACGCAGTAACCTTGCAGGACTGATAGATCAACTCTAGCTGAGCCTGGTGGGGTGAGGTGCAGAAAGCCTGTGATCATAGAGCTGAGCTTTAATAGGGCCAGATGGAGAACCAGACTTTCCTTGACTCGTGAATTTGTTTTTGTTCTATTTCCAGGTGGATGAGTTTGCTTTGCCCTTTCAAAGATGGGAAAGAGGGTATGTGAACTTCTTACCACAGCTGATAAGCCCCTGTGAAACCCAGAGCACAGTAGCTCGGGCGTGCTGGGTGCTGACAGGGTCATGCAGCTCTTCCTCTGGGGGAACTGGCAGGGTGAGCTCCTGCCTGCCCAAAGTGTACCTTCTGCCTCCCACTTCAGCCAGTGGAACTAAGCTTTCTTTCCAATCTGGTGGTGTTTTGTCAGTGTTTCTGCAGTGACAGGGAGAAGATTTGTAGATGCTCTGGGCATGTGGTTACAGACAAGCAGCTCTGCTCTGTGTCAGGCTGGCCTCAACTTCTGAAGAGGCAGATGTGTGTGAGACTGCTGAAAACAGCTTTCTTTGAGCTCACCTCTGGGAATCCTTAATTCCTGACAGGCATGCTTGCCTCCCCTGAGCATCATTTCGGCAGGCTTCTACCCAAAGGAGTCAGGGTGAAGCTCTGTTTAGTCTCTTGGACTGAGTGTGTGTGAGAGCACATGTGCGTGTGTCCCTGCAAACATGCAGAGTGCAGGGGTACAGCCACCCATGTCTTGGACCTGAGATGCCAGCCCACAGCAGAGGCAGAATGTTGTGCAGGGAAATTAAAGAGCTGAAATTAAAAGATGACTGACTAGCGGTGGAGGGGGAACAACCCTTGAATTCCAGCATGAAATTTGCTCCTTTCTTCCAAATCTGTGCACTGTTTTAGGACATGCATAAACCATGTGTTAAAGGGATGAATGTGGAGCATATGTGTCTGCCTAAGCCTTTACCAAGGAGCGGACTGACTGGAGGGAAGGATAAGCACCCTGGGAGCTCCTGACCGAGAGACATAAGCCTCTGCTTAGGTTGCTGTACAGGACTGTCTGTACACAGGAGTTGGGATTATTTTCTCCTGTTGATTCAACTCCCAGACCTAAATACCACCTCCCATAATAAATGGCCCAGTAATCATTAACAGTGTTAGAGGCAAAACTTGATGCTTTCCAATATTTTTTTCAAAAGATAAGCAGGGTCTGTTACCAATTTATAGGGAAAGTGAATAAAGAAATCCCTGGATGATTGTCCCCCTGGCCTCAATATATCTTCTGGGAAGAACTTTCTAAAGCCCAAGAACTAAGGCTGCAGAAAAGGAGACATTAACCAGGCCTGGTGATTTATTTATCTTTTAGAAGACACCACTGCTGCTTCATTTTTTTTATTTTTATTTTCCACTACAGAAGATCTTTATTCTAACAGGATTACTAAGCATTGATATTTAAGAAGACCTAATCAATATTACATTTCCAATTCAGGATAATAGAAAACACACACAGTAAAAAGAAGGAAATAAAGCTGTGATGCCTTACTGTTCCCATGTCATAACCAGAGAGAGTTACTGTGCTGGAAGAGCTGCTCTGCTGCTGCCTTCTGTTCATGATGTTAAGGAGAAGCTTCAAGGAGAGTTGGGGGTTTGGTATAGCTATAGCGCATATTCACTCAAAGACTTTGGGGTACTTGATGGGAAGACAAAGAAGAAATGTTTCCTGTCAGGCTTAATGGAAAGAGACTGGCTTCACTTGCTACAGCTCATTATAGAATATTAGCAATGACAAATTGCGTATGGCTGTGAGAGGCAGGGTGCTCTCTTCACCTTTTCCTTCTTGCTTAATGAAAATGAGTGGCAATAGGTTGATCAAATGCCAGCACCGGGAGCCAAAACAAGCAGTGCCTGATGGCTGTGGTGCTGGTTGGGCTTCTTCTTTTGCAGAGGATGTTGTGCAGTGCTGCAAACAGCTATGCTGCCTGTTAAGCTGGAGCACTGACCGATGCCTCTTCTCCCAGACAGGAGTCCAGTGCCAGCATCACCCCATGGTGCTGCACCATGAAACGTGCCCCCAGTCACGTGTAACCTGCTGGGTCCTAGGAAGGAGGGAATTTGGCTTGAAACCCTCAGCTCCTCCCTGGTAAGGCTCTGAACCGTTTAGTAATAGCTTTAGTCTTGGCATCCCAGGAAAGATTTACAACAAGCCCTTCCTTAATGTTTGGTTTCACTTGCCCTTTTGAGCTAAGGTCAAGATCAGAGAGTAGGTAAATGGGCTATTCCAACTTGCAGACACCCAGCTGGCCTGTCTGCCAACTCTACCTCTGCTGCTAAACAACAGTTTATCAAAGCATTTGTTCTTTCTGTGCCTCTTTTTTTTTTTTTTTTTCTTTTCTTTTTATTTTTAAAGCTACTAAGGAAAAAGCCTATATTTAAGGAAAAGCACTGTGACTACTTGTCAGTGCCATCCAAATCATGCAGGCTGTATGAAACTGCATTGTGGTGTGTTTTGAATTAAGTGTGTTACATCTGGGATGCAGGAGGGCTTTCTTCACAATTTTAGAAGAAAAAAATAAAATTCCAAGCTTGCTTCAACTTTGATAGACAGTTTTTTGCCCCAACGGTCAATTCTCTTCCTCCCTAGAAATGTCTTATGTTGTTGGAGGATTCTGCTAGATGAAATAGCCAGTAGGCATTGGAAATCTTTCCCAGTGTAAATACTTAAGGATGTGAGTGGGTCATATTTTGTTTTTTAGCTAGCTAAATTATTGGTACTGAGCTTTGCTGGTCTGCTGTAAGGAAGTCAGGTTTTCCTAATCTCCAGCCATTCTTGCACCTCTTTACCTGAAACCTTGTCTGCTTTTATTTTGTGGGGGCAGTGGAGTTGGCATCATTTGTAAAGTCTTGTCGGTGATGTGTGCAGATGACAATACCACGTTCCTGATCTTCAGCATTGCCCATCTAAGTGGGTGGAAACAGCCTGGTCAGCTGTTGCTCCAGGAACTTTTATTATTGAATTTACAGGAGTAAACGTTGATTCAAACTCATCAGACAGTAGCTAAGAACAAGTAGGTCTTGTTGCTTGACCTTTCTGTAT
The DNA here is from genome assembly GCF_000696875.1 of Nestor notabilis. Lineage (NCBI taxonomy): Eukaryota > Metazoa > Chordata > Aves > Psittaciformes > Psittacidae > Nestor > Nestor notabilis. The sequence goes on from NW_009930894.1 coordinate 85,175, forward strand.
TTGAGCCAGGAGAATTTAATCCTGCTCCTTTCAAATTTCATGGAGGATGCATGAGGAACTTTCTGAAAACATGCTTTAAAGTAAAAACAACAGGAAAAGAGAATTTCCAAGTTTCTGGAAGAGCACAAAAAAAGTGAGATGGATGTGTCCCTACTGCCCCTCTCAAACCCCAAGGAGTGGAACAGGTTGGCCTTGGTATCTCTAACCCAGTTGCTGTGACATTGACTCCCTGGAGGAGCTCCTACGTCCAGAGCTGTGCCTGGCTCCAGGCTGCTGGCACTAGGGTGTTCCTACAGGGAAGCCTGAGAGTGGGCACAAGCTTTAGGTTTTGAGATTGAGCTGATACACTTAAAATCTTGAGCCTACTTGGCAAGAAAAGCCATAAGTGTTTGGTGTTTCACAGTCTCATTGTCAGACAAGTAATACATTTGAGGTTGTCTTCTTCTCCTTGTAAATTGGATTGTCACTTAGTTTCCCATTTCTCCAGTGAGATCTATCATGTGTCTCCTAGCTGTGACTCTGATTATTTTAATATTTTCTCTCATTTTCCACTTAGTGTTCCTGTATGGCTGCTTATTATTATAAACTACTTGTTAAACTTTGCAGGTGATTATAAGAACAAATAGCCTAGTGATGTACTGACTTTGTGTGTGTCTTTGACAATGCCACAACACCCCCTTCCCTAGGACACTGCTTTTCCAGACAAGGAAACAAGGAAAGAGTGGCCAAATGCCATGCATGTGAAGAACTCTGAAATTTCCTTACTCACTCAACCCCAGATGTTCTTTTCCCAGGCCTCATATTCAAGCCTTCATTAGAAATTCAAGAGAAATGCTTTACTGTGGCTGCTGGCTTGGCTGCTTTTCAGGTTCACAAAGAATCTCCTATACTCACAGGCCTTTCTTCCTTTTTCTTTTTCTAATCCCTCTAGAAACTTGTATTATCTTCCTTAACAGTACAGAAAAATATCCACATGTGCATGGTATTTTAGAGCTTCTTTGTAACATGTTAATCTCAGAGACTAAGAAAAAAACCAATCTCTTGGTCCCAGTCTCATTTATAATAGGATAGTAAACTAAGAAGGTACATGAGGATTATTCTAATCTCACCCTGGAGCTCTTTCCAGCACTATCTGGGATCCATTATTGAACTGCCTTTTCTGGTGCTCTAGAAAAGATGTGCTTATCTTGATTTAACAAGTAATGATAGCAAAAGCCTGAGCCATCATGCTTTAGAAAGAATAGATTAGCTAATTAATTGTGAAAAGAAATACTAGGCTGGAGATAAACACTCTTTGGGGTGCTGTCCCCTCTTTGCTTTCTTCTCCTTTAGTCCCTTGAGTATGTCTATACATTGGGTGGGGAGGGGGGGGTGTTTAAACATAACCAACTCCTTGTCCTCCAAAGCACATGCAATGGACTGCTTGAGGTGAGCTGCTGCTTCATCTTGCACCTTTCCTCAAGCAGTCTATTGCATGTGCTTTGGAAGAGCAAAGAAGCTGGTGAAGGGTCCAGGGCACAAGTCTTATGAAGAGTGGCTGAGGAAGCTGGGGTTGTTTAGTCTGCAGAAAAGAAGGCTGAGAGGAGACCTTATCACTCTCCTGACCAGAGGTTGCAGTGAAGTGGGTATTGGTCTTTCCAGATTTTTATTTTTTATTTTTTTGCCCCCCAAGGAAACAAGTGATAGGACAAGAGGAAATGGTCTCAAGTTGCATCAAGGGAGGTTTAGATGAGGTATTAGGAAACACTTCTTCACCAAAGGGGTTGTCAAGCACTGGAACAGGCTTCCCTGGAGCTATTTAAAAGATGCATAGATGTGCTTAGGGACATAGTTTAGTGGTAGACTTGGCAGCTCTAGGTTTATGGTTGGACTCAATCTTATGGGTCTTCTCCTACGTAAGCAATTCTATAATTCCTTTGATGTGGCAGAGGCTTAACACACAAAGTCTGCATGCCTATGTACCCTTCAAAACTTTGAGGGATAGGGTCTTAGGGAGAGAATCCTGCTCATACATGAGAAAGGGGCTTATTTCTAGTGAGATTCATTGCTTGCAGGTGGTAGGACTTGAGTTCACCTGGAGGTGGTGGAGTCCTAGAAAGCATGTGTGAAACGTGTACTTGGGATACCACAGATACTCTCCTACCTCTCATCATAGCAGGTTTACCTGTCTATATAGCTCACTGTATGCTATTTCTCTCCCTTTCACAATGAAAATAGCTACATTTTGCTGTGAGACTCTAGTCTTGAATGCATCTTTATAGACTGATTCCAGAAGGCATGACACAATTTCCCAAGCAGAGGCATTGCTGCTGTCAACAGCACAATAATCACATACATGGTTTCTTTCTCCTCTCTTCCCCTCTTCATCCACAGCCATCTCCACAGGATGAAATTTCTAAAACCTTGTACACTGCACAGAATGCAAACAGGCACTGGGTTAGTTAAAAACATTCTTCTCTTTATTTGAAAGTCTTCTACCCACCAATAAAAGGCAGCTAATACATTGCATAGTAAACTTTTTTTTTTTTAAGTATGCTTATTATTCAGCATGTCTGAGAAAAGGAATGATTACTGGCCCTAACTTCCCACAACAAACAGCGAAGTTAATGGAATAATAAATTAAACTAGTAGTAGTCCACATTATGTATAAAATAAACGCTAACAGAGGCAAATATGACATGAATGATGACTGATTCAGTTTTCCTTCTCCTCAGGAGTTCAGTGTCTTATTAAAGTGGTTACATAAGTTGAGGTTTTATTAAAATGTAGCAGTTCTCTGAAGCTGTGAAACACAAAAGCCACACAGGCTTCCTAATTGAGTGGGCATGTCTTCAAGAAACAGGCAGTGAGAATAAGGGTGCTGTTCTCCTGCCCCTGTGAAGGTTGTTGAGCAAAGAGGCAGGAGGCTTCATGCATAGCTGGCTCTAAGGCACTTACTTACAGGGCCCGCCAACTGTTTATATTGCAGGCACTGCTTATTCAAAGGACAAAACTCCACACACCCCTCTGTGCATGGGAGAGTAGGGTCATGCAACGTTAATGTACTGGCCATCATGTCATCATCATCCTATATAAAAGCTCCTAGCTGGAAACTCAGTACCTGGGTCCTCTGTGGTGTTAACTCACAAGGAGGTTCTACAGGTCTTAAGGAAACAGCTGTAAGAGATTCATCTTGTCAGTGTGCTTTCTTTGCTGTTTACCTGAACTCAGATGGGTTTCCATAGGTGCTTCCTGGCAGCCAGGGTTTCCCCAGGGGAGCCGGTCCTGTGCATGGAGTGAACATCAGTGCCACAGGCTGCTACCTGTGGTTATTGGGCTGCCTTGAGCTGGAGACAAATGCCTTGTTTATCTGTCTGGGTGCGTTTCAGAAAGTGCCAAATCTGCTGTGGGGAGGTAGGTGTTGAGCAGGAACTGTCCAGAAAAGCTTGGAGAAAGCAACTGGTCAAAGAGAGGACCAGCAAGAGATCTCCATTTGAGACTGGGGATGGGAATTGAGTGGCAGAGTCCAGACAAGGTGAGGATCCAAAAGTCTTCACCACAACAAGGATGCTGGCTCATGTATTGCACAAAAAGACAAGTCAACCATGTTCTGAATTACAGGGTTGTAATTCCACCCTGAGGATCTGATGACTACAGAAACCACCTGAGCTTTGCTTTGACAACCGTATGCTCCTGGATGCAATTACAATCCTGTTGTATGTCTTGGCTGCCTGGCACTTCTTTCCCTTCTATCCTTAACATTGAGGTAGAAGTTTCAACTAGTATTAAAACTCACAAAAGAATTGAACATAATCTTAGTGGGCTAGTAGTCCAAGGACCTCCAGAATTTGCAAAAACCTTCACAGTGTGGCTGTAAAATCAGTAATTGAAGTAGCAGAAAAAAGTAGCTCTAAAAATGTCAGAAGAATAGTATAAAAAGTACAGGCTTGAGCTGCAAGACATTTTCGTCATCTATTGGCTTTAAAAAAAAAATAACAAAACCAGATTTTCTTTTTAAATTCTCCCGCTGCAACAAATGGCAGAAGCAGAATTTTTTGTGACATCAGAGATATACTGGTACCCAAGTAAGAGTAAATGATGAATTCCTAAAGGCATTAACTGTTTTGAACAATGATTTAAGTATAGCTCATTTATATTAGTTGGCTTTAATTGAGCATTGGTTTTATTTCCTATAAAAATACATGTTTATGTGTGTGTGTATATATATATACACACATACCTGCCTTTGCAAAAAAAAAAAAAAAAAAAAAAAAAAAAAA
>NW_009930894.1:89656-122537 GCF_000696875.1 Nestor notabilis
AAAAAAAAAAGAAAAACTGCATTCCTCCTGAAGTTTATAAGGAAGATCAAAGTAACATAATAGTAGTAATAATCTTTACAAGGAGACATAATGACATATCATTCATACAGTATTTAAGGAAGACAAATTACCAACATAATTCTTTGTTCTTTACAACCCCTGTAAAACTAAAGCAAGTTTATATTAATACATAAATGAAGCGAGTTAAGCTACTACTACGGGGCTGCTGTTAGTTACCTCCACTGTACTCAATACTACAGAGTAAATGAGGTCCAAATTTCAGTTGAAAGAACTCTGTTAGCCTGAATTTCATCCTATTGATTTAATTATTGCAGGAATGTGAAAATGCATTCAGTGTAAGAAAGCTGTTAAAGCCAAAGGAAGGGGGGGTGGGGAAAGTTGTTCTTACAGCTAGTTTTCAAGAAATACTAGATGTTCCAGCTTTAATGCTACATTTTTAAATCCGGAGGAAAAAAATCCATGAGTAAGGAAGACAGATACTGTTTATGAGTCTTCAAGGAGAACATTTCACTGACATTAAAGGCAACTTTGCAGACTCACTTGAAATGTATCAATTTGTAATCTACACATTTACAAGGGCTGCTCTGCTCTGAAAGCTGTTTCCCAATCTGTGCCAGAACATGTGAGGCTGTGTAGCGTACTTCTGATGATAGACCTCCAGGCTCTGTTGCTCCATAATTGATTTAGTTATTAGTTATGCAGGGAGAGAAGAGATCCCTGAGGCTTGGTAAAACAGTATTCAGTTACTAAAAGCAGCCCTTTGTGAATTAATGTCATCCTACCAGTTCTTTCTGCTCATTATTCCTTCAAGTCTTGTTTTCCTGGACACCAGCTGTCACAGAGGAAGTCTCCAGCCTTTTCTTCTGCCTCCCTTGCTGGCTGAAGTTGCATGAGTACGGTCTGGAGTGTCTCCTTCACCACCTGGATCTCCCTCTGCAGAGACTGTGCAAGCTTTATTAAGGAATAAATCTATAGGTGATTGGCAGTCCCTTTTCTCTTTCCAAGTTATTAAATAAATTCTTGTTCTGCTGCTCGCAACAGATGGCTGTGGCTATCTAATTGTAGCTTCAAGTTCTTCCAAATTGTTAGGATTAAATATTAATACATTTCTCACACTTGCTTTTTAAAAAAAAAAAAAAAAATCCAGGCAAACTGGAATGCTCAAGTACCATTATTTTGCACTTTAAAAAAGGAAGAAGATGGGGGATACTGCTTGGATATTGTTCTCAGGCAAAGGAAGGAGATGAAGAAGTTGAACTATGCAAGCAACAGCACTAACTGCAAGCTGCCTGCTGGGTGGAAGGTAGATTTTTAAGCCAGACACAGACCTGCCCAGATAAAGGCAGCGGGAGCAGTCCAACACGTAAGCCAAGCAACCACAGCTTGTTTGGCTTTAGCAAGCTCAGCAGTGTGTGCTGTGCAAGGAGAGTTGGGAATCTAGGTAAGTAGCAAAACTAGCTTATAGCAGAGAAAATTTGTGCTCTACTTACCTCCAGAAAGCTTTAATCTTAGCTGAATTATCAGTATAATTACAGCACAAAACCCAAAAATATAGAGCTATACAAGGTTTCACAGTGAATGCTTTGACCAAGTTGAAAAGCAAAGAGATCAGCAGTAGCAAGGGTATGCAGTTGTGCATGAAAAGGAAAAAGGCCACCTGAAATGCATCTGATAATTCAGTAAACGTACATCATTTGGTTAAGAGAGTTTTCCACATTTTATTTGTCATTGTCTGTTTCAGGTTTCCTGCAAGGCACTCAGGAAGAAAATTCTGGCTAATGGATCAGCCTCTTAAGAGATCTTCCGCTTCCCTTCTTCCCCAGCTCCACCATGAGAGGCAAGATAGCAAGAATGACAATATGAGGGTGCAGCAGTGAACAGGAGCTAGTGGCAACTGCCAAGACACACACACAGTTTTTTAAGTGGCTTAGCTTCTTAGGCAGTACAGCTTTTTGTTCTCATGACTACTCCCTCCTGGGAATAAAACATAGTTTGTGCTATCAATACATCAGCCTTGCTACTGATAGTCTTGTGTCAGTGAGACTATCCATTGTTGAATCAAGTGCAAGGACTGGGTGTAGATCAAATGGCACAACTAACCTTATTTTCTCTTCCATAGCTTACAGTATGTGGAAAGCAAAGCAAGCACGATACATGTCAGAGCCTGCTGAAGCTGTGAACCAACAATTAAGTTAACAACCCCAAAAGGTTAACCCAAACAGGCCATGAGAGAGAGAAAAATGTTCATTTCTAGCAGTAAATCATCAAATGATCTCTGAGAGAGCCATAAACTCACTTCAAACGAAACAGGCTGACACTGAAAAAACTCCATTTCAAAAATAAAATGCACAGGAAGGATAACGCACAAGGACAGGCTTTATCCTTTACAGAGCTCATCCATTATGAAATGTTGTTTTACTTGACCCTGATGTCAATGCCATGTCAAGAAAAAAAGACACCCTCAGGTTATGTAACTGTAAAAAATTAGCTGCTATGCTTGAAAATTCTGACTAGAGAGGACCATGGGAAAGCTATACCAATCATGGCTATTTCAGGCAGTCACAGTTATGCCTTTGAAAAGCCTTTTGGCTGCTTTTGATTCTGTTATCAGGTCCTCAAAATTTCATCTTTGTGTATTTATATACATTTACTATGATGATTTACTCTTGATACATTCACACCAAAAGTATTCATGCACACTTTTAGTTTCTGGACAGCTCTATTAATATAACGGGATTCTGTCTCATTACAAGTAATAGCACACGTAAAACTTCTCATAGGATCTCAAGGCACCATACAAGGACAAAATAATTATGCTTTGCACCTTCTCTGAAGTAAAAAACATTATTATCCTCTTATAAGCAGTCCTGGACTGTCCACCCCTCTGCAACTTAATCAGGAGGCTCTGCTGAAAACCTAACTAGTAAAATAGAAATTCTTTAGTTTATGAACATCAGGAAGCCTCTGAAATTTAATTACATCTGATGTGCAGTTTCTGACTACATGCTGTTATTTGTAATATCCCAAAGGATTACAAAATGCTTTTCAGGTAGAGAGAAAAAGCAAAATTTAAACATTTCAGTGACAGTGGATGAGAAATCTTGAAGGATGGATGAAAATTAAGAAGATAGGGATAGAAACTCTTAACCAACAGGAAGATGGAACAACAAGAAAGATGACTGCATAGTCTAACTACAGGAAGTTTCAGTAACCTCATAAATAATACCACAACCAGCTGTAGACGAGTAACTGTCAAACAAGCCATCATAGCTAAGCAAAACACATGGTCTAGGGCTCAGCATGGAACCTCTATCTATATACAGAGGTTATGTCTGGATAAACAGCTTCCCCCAGTTTAAAAATGGAAAAAAAAAAACCCTAGTTTTGCTTGGATCCATATGTAAATGTGTCCTTAATGCTTAAATTCTCAACCCAATGCTGCAAATATTGAGCCAGTATCAAAACAGAAGCCAAAATAAGTTTCAACTAGGAACATTTTCTGGTCCTGCTGTCTTCCTGTGAAAAACTGGCAAAATCGCTTCAATTTCTCATAAGCAGAAAATTCAAGTACTTGGGAACAGCTTCACACACAAATACAATCCAACAATACAATTCTGCAACACCACCACAGCTCTAATGATGTCTTGGTTGTAGCTTTTCAGCTATTTGACTTCCTTTCTTTAAAGAACTTTAGTGACATGACAGAGTCAATGATTTACAAAGGAGATACAAAGCAAAGCTAATTACAGAAAACTTAATTTTCAGACAAAATGGACTCATCAATGATCTTCTGTTTTCTCAGCACAAATGTTTAGGGAAAAGAGACAAAAGGTAGGTATTATAAACCAGTTGCCTTCTTATAGGAAAGGTTAGAAACTAAGAATACATCGTAGGAGAAAATGGAAGGCAAAGAACCTGCAGCACATGGGTGGAAATACATTGACCTACCTCTATCATGCATAAACAATACAAGTGGAACCACATTCTCTCAACGTGACACACAGTGGCAAGGGCTTACCCTCCTGTCATCTAAAATTAAACCAAAGAGGCACCATTGACACCTCTCACTCTCGTGGGATCCCAAAATTTCTTGCAGGTTCATGCAGGGTGCAATTCCACACTCCTGGTTCTGTTGAAAACCTACTCTGGTGTAAAGCAAGACTTGTATGAAATCCTGACATATGATAAAGGTGAAGGGTTAGCAACCTACAATGCCTAATGAATAGGCACAAAATTCTGATTTCAAAGTAACTGTTTAAAATACCCATTTAAGGATGACAAGTGCAGATTGCTTTTTATAATAGTCCAGCCAGGTTTTATTCCAACAAAAGCATTTTCACCAGGAGGAACTATTACAAGCATTCAAATTGTCTATCAAAATGTAACTGCTAATTAAGAACAAAAATGACTGTGAAATTGCAATATAAGCTCCGTTTAATTTTAGTGGGAATTCCAAGCCTTTACTGTCAGGAAAGTAACACCTCTCATCAGCTCTGCAGACACCAGAATGAGTCGCCTCTCATCCTTTGGTTTTTCCAATTAATGATGTGGACTGTTTTCATACACTAGGCAATAATTAGCCATAATTGAATGTTCTGTGGGTTTATTTGGTTATACTACATAGAATTTAGCAAATATGTCATAGTTTACAGAGGAGATTTTCTTCCCTCTTCCTCCCCCATTGTTTGATGCTTTTTGTACAAAAGTATAGTTTAATATTTGTTGTGAAAGGCTTCAATAAAAAATGAGAATCCCCAGTCAGTCTCTGCCTATACTCAGGACCAAGAAATATCACTAGATTTCTCCTTTGTTCAGGTTGTGATGGCAATTATGATGAGCAGCATGGTTGATTTAAGTGTGCTATGCCATCAGAACATAGTATGAAAAACAATGACATCTGGGATTTTTCTTCTGATACAAACTTAATTATTAATCAAAGCTATGACACACACTAAACATTGGCAAATGGCTTAAGATCATCAGGAATTTATTTTTCTCAGTGGAGTCTTTAAAAGTCTTTTAATAATCAGATGACAGGACTAATTTACATCTGTGCAGCCCCCAGTTAGATTTTTGACCTAATACAGTTTGTAACATTTATACATAAGGCAGTTTCGGGGCGGGGGGGGGGGGAGAAGGGCAAAAATAACCAGCAAACAAGTTTGAAAAATTTATCCTGCTTTCATTGCAATCACAGATCTTTAAGCTCCTGCTCTCAAGAGTTCTACAGGTTTTTAATGAACACTGCATAATTATCCAATATTGGGATAAGAAGTTGTTTTGGTTTCAAACCAGATAAACAACCATGCAAATAATAGATCCATCTATTAATCATAAATCATTCTACTGAGGCTAATTATTGGTACCAATCTCAGTCTAGTTCCTGCAATATAGGCAGGTTACAATGACTGAAAGTTCATTTTTGTTATAGGCACTGAGCAGTTTTTTACTTAAGAAACAATCTACAGGTCTGTAACACTGTGGTAGCTATTTTTCATCATTCCTTTCTGAAGTATAGCACAGCAATTACATGTACCAGATGGTAACATTTTATGCACATTGATCTGGACTACCTCTGAAATAGCAACTGAATGTTAACGAGGGGTAGCTGAATTGCTTCTCTGTATGTCCCTGTGTTCTAAACATGGTTTCTCATTTTGTGACTGATGGTTTTGCTAAGACCAGGAGATCACACAGTGCATTTCTGTATTTAGATAACATGAGCTGAAATTCAACAATAGCAGAAATCAGATCTGTATCAGACAAGTGGGGCTTAGAACAAGACTAATCTGCAACTCTTCTCAAACTTTCAATGATTAGATTTTATTTTTTCAACTACCTCTTGCAGTTTCAATAACTACAAAGAAACATGCACACTATAGAAAATACAAATGCTACAATTTTACTTGTAGTGTATTTTCAGGAATCGAAAAAGCAGTTTTCCAGCTTATTTCACCTTACCTGGTAAACTGTCACTACGGTCAGACCTGACTGCTTGGTTTGAATGTGAATTTAAGTCCACTACATGGACTCCGTAACTCAATGTTCTTCTATTGGGGTTAATGAGAAAAGCTTATCTGAGAGCAAACATGCATAAGGGAGGAAGGAATTAGACGCTCTGCACACACACACGACACACACATTCATATAGCTCTGAAAAGACTGTTCACAAAAAGCATCAGGGAAACACAAATGCAACCGAGCACGCAGGCTGTAAATATAATTGAAAGAGTATTGCGAACGGATCTGTGGAATATACAAGAAAATAATCTATCTGTACACTGAAATTCTTAGAAAAGAAAGATTTGAAATCACAATTCAGTGACTGCATTTCTCCCCTCTTGTGCAGCACCTCCCAGTATGATTCCTCCCCTCTTCCCCTTAAAGTTTATGATTCTGATACCTTTAAAGAAACCAAGTTTCTACAACAGGATTTTGCAATATGCTGGCAATAGATGCCAAATTACCTAAACCACAGTGGTGCTTCCACATCCTCTGTTTATTTTTTTTTCTCTAAACTCTGTCCTGCAGGACTGCCCACCTCAGGTTAGGAGGAACTGAATCCTTCCTAGCACCAACATTACCTCAACCCACCTTCGGGTGCCTGTAAAGGCTCCTCTGTTAATCTCCCCAACCTGAATTTATTCATCTTTCTTCATTATCCCATTGCCTGCCACCTTTTTTCCTCTAAAACCTAACCAGCTAAGTACTCTCACCTTCCTCAGCCTCATTGGTTCTTATTCTCTTTTCCCTTTCTTAGATGAACAAAATCTCTTTCGTGATAAGCTTTTCTATGAAAGTTACAAATGAAACAACACTCTGTGCTCTTAAATTTTGAAAAATGCTCAATAAAAGTTAAGCAATCTTCATTCAGATACTGAATGACAGACGAAGCACAGAAAGAGATATGGGTGCCTTATAAGACAACATCTCATCTGGTTACTAGCACTGGAGAGTTAGAGGTAGATTAAATTGCTTAGGATGCCACATGATGCACCTGCTGCCTATTTTTTTTTAAAGGGAAAAACCCCAAACTACATGTGACAAGATACACAGTTTGAGTCGATGTAGCATTTAATTTGGCTAAACCATGTTGGGAAATGCAGGTGCCTGGATGCTTGTATCCATGCAGCTTTTAGTGCACTAGGCGTTTACTTACATGAGCATTACTAACAAAAGGATTTTAACAGCAGAACAGAGGCTTTTCAGTGCCTAATCTCAATGTGCAAAGAACTAACTTCTGTCTAAATCAACTAAAGCTGGATAGACCACAGTGAAAGTTCACTGTAGAAAAACTTGCTACAAAAAAAACACCGACTTCAGCAAGACAACCAGTTCTCCCCTTAATGTATTTAATCTACATTAAGAATTAGTATTACATGTGAACCTGAAAGGCAAGTATTCTACATACATACTTACATAGATTGATACATATCTGTAGCTGTATCGAAAAGGATATGAATAACTCCTTCATCAACTCTGCAGGCCGAACTTTGCAATTGATCTTCCAGATGCACCAATTTCTCACTTATTGCTTCACATTTTTCTCCCAGCTCTGCAGAAAATATGAAGAACTCCTACAGGAAGTTGGAAAAGAAAAGAAACCATGTTTGCTGCTGACTGCACTTTTCTACATCAAATCTGCATCGAATTAAGGGGAAAATAAAATATTAGTCAGGGGAAATGCTACTTTGCAGTGCTAAAACATTGCCTGAAAGCAAATTCCCATTAGAGAGACAAAAAGTTGTTACTACACAATAAATAGGTGGTTTATATGAAAGGGAATAAGCTCGTGGTCTCAGTCTATTTCTCAGCACAAAATAAAGTCATGATCTCACTTTCAGCAGATGATTAAAGGGGTGTGAAGACTGAATTGCTCTCCCTCTTCCCTGTTGTCTCACCATAGCAGGGGAGGAAAATCTCATGCTGACTATGCCATTTAGGTTCCTGAATTTCAAGTTGTTCATGTAAATATGATTTACGCTTTTAGACCACTTAAAAAAGATGCCCCTTTTGGTGTCTCTCATCACCACAAGATTCTACTTACTTATATGGCTAGAATACCCAGGGACTGTGCTCAACCGACCAGAGAAAATGCATCAAAGTCTTAAGAGATTACAAAATGAAATAACATTTTCTGTGTTATCATGAAATGGCTAAATTTTCAAAACTAATGCTTCTCTACCTACACAAACACTTTTTTTTCTATTTTAAACTGAATACTTTAAACCAGTTGCAAAGTCCTTCCCCTAAGATTTACTGCTTAACAGTATTTGTATCTTTATATTTTGTACTTTTTACTTCTCTGAGAAACAACCCAAATAAACAGAAAATACAAGAGGGAGAGGGGGGAAAAATTCAATCAATTCATGCAGCACTGAGATAAAGCCTCTCCTCTCCTTCCAAAGACTTCATAGAACTGTCTACAGTGATTGAAAAGGGTTACAGGTAAGGAAAAGATTATTGTGCCAAGATGAAGTTCTGCTGGAGCCATATTGACAAAAAAGGAGTCATTCACCTGCTGGAATCCAAAAGAGTGGATTTTTTTCTAGGTCTAGTCCATACGCTCATCCATAAAGCCAGCTGCACATGTGGCCATATGCAATCTTGATAAAGTTTTTCTCCTTTAAAAAAGTACTTGAAGTCCTTTACACTGATCTGTTGCTATGATAGGAGCCCATGAATGGTTGCTTAAGAGAAATCAAGCCTTCAATCAAAGGCCTATCAAAGAAATCGTGCTAATACTTATTGGATGCTGCCCATTGTGAAACAATCTGATTTTTGGTAAACACATTTACCAGACTTCAGTTCTGTGCTACCCTTACGCTTCATGTCACGCAATACATACATTGTATGCCAAGTGTCAGAAGAACTCTGCTTGCTGGCACATCCTCTGTTACAGCACAGAGCTTTGACCTTTCTGCTTTCCTGGGTCTTCTGCCAGACATGGCTATTCAGCAGATGACACAGGTATACATCCAGCTGCAGCTTGAATCCTAGATGAGCAAACTGCTTAAGAAAGTTTATGTTGCAAACACCCACAGCTTAGACATAGAGAAGCACAACATGAGAACCAGCTGGCTGAGTCCCTGGCTCTGTGCATGAGTCTTGAGCTGCCATTTTCAGAGTCAGTACCTAACATCAGAATCTACAGCAGCACTTCACAGAATTCAGAGACATAAAAATTAGCCACTGTTTTAAAAATAAGAACAGGGGAGGAAAACATACACATTCTCACTACAGCAACTAGGAATGTCCTTTTCTCAAGGCCAGGGACAGAAGATGAGCAACAAGTCTTCTATCCAGCTGCTAAATCATTATTCAGCACACCAGCAGGACTCCGTATGCTGTTAGGGAGTAGCATAACCCAGGCAATTTATATCAATAGAAAGCTTTTAGGGAATCATGCTGTGACATGCATGCAAGAACCGATGACAGTGGTATAAGAGAACTTAGGTCTCAGACCAGAAGTCTCAGTAAATTGCAAAAACCTAGTACTCTGAAAGCACATCTAAAATTCTGATCATCTAGAGAAGGCTCCACCTCAGAACACTGATATTTCCTAACAGCTGATTACATCTAAGAAAAACAGGTCTTCACATAACCATCATCTCAAATGCAAGAAAAAGTCAAAACCACTCAGTTTGTGAGTTAATTAAAAGCTGTTCTTCCTAGATTAACTGTTCCATGATCGCATAGCACTAAGTATTGCTCTTACAGACAAAAGCCATAAGTGACGTTTCCAAACCAGCCTCTTTCTACTGACTGTGTACTTTGACAAAATGAATTAGTCCTCTTCAAATCCTGAGGAGCTGGTATCTCACCGTGACACATAAAAAGCTGATTCTTGCTCTTATAACATCAAGGTATTGAATGCTTTAGGGTGATCCAGTCCCTGCTTTTATCAAAATCTATTACCATATGAGATTTTGGATCACACTAATGCTGTCAAGAAGGATGATACTTCCAGTCCCAGCTTGAAATCATCAGTTACTACAGAGAGCAAACAAAGAACAGTACATGTTACAGTACACTCCTGAATACCTGTGCCATTAAGCATATTTAAATATAAAAAGCATTCTAAAGATATGCATTACAGTAGGGCGTCCGTTTCTTTTTTAGAGTACCATTGATGGCATGAACATTTATCCAGATAATCTCTCACCCAATTAGCACTATCATCAGTTGCTGTAAGAGAAGATCCATTTCCTCCACTTTAAAACTGCCCTCATGTTTCCTGTATATGCAAATACATAGAGTTCACTGAGCAGCTAATCTAAATGATAAGCACACTGGCTGGATTTGCCCAGCCCTGCTGTGAAGATCCACTTTCCCTATTTGCTGTGTCAGTGAATGTGCAGGGCAAAATGGGCCTTCTGGACCTACCCCCTCACTGAACTTCAGGTGGGTTAAAAGATGCTGGAGACAGCATTTAGATACCTGGTTGGCAAAACAGGCTCCAAGCTGCAAGCGTGGCCTAGCTGTAATGGGCACAGAACCTCAAAACCCAAGATAAAGTATAACTACAGCCTGAAATCCACAGTTGCAGTGCAGCTGGATGACTACACTTAGTGGTGCACTGCTACATAATCCGATTTCATGTTTGATATTTTCTTTCCCCTTTTAAAATAAAACTTTACAGCAAAGTAAAGAAAAGTCCCAGGAAGGATGGAGGTAACCAGCTCAGCAAACAAGACCCCAAGGCTCTTAGACTTCAGGTGAATGCTAATTCTGTAGCAAAAGCATCTCATGGTGCTTTGAATCAGTACGAACCTGTATTTGGGGGTTCTAAGCTTTGGCTAGTAGCTTCTAACCCACTGCAATTCCAGACGGGGACTTTATTGGTATATTGATGTCACACTAAACATGCTTAGAAATAAGAGACTATCATTTTCACCACTGGTTTTAATTCCTTTGTCAACCGAATACTTAGATTCTCACTGGAAGTAAAACATCCATTCTATATCATGAAAAAATAGAAGGTAGTGTCCCTGAATGATCACACTTTGAGTATGTAACGAATTGTCTAAAAATATAACAAAAATCCCGTTTACCCTGGAAATGAAGATAAAATGAACAATGAGTACTAGCACAATGTGCTCAATGCAGATTTGTTACAACAATATGGGAAGGCAGGAAATCTGAGAACATAAAAATCAATCAAACTTGTTTAGGTCTTTAAACACTTCAAACACGTTTAATCCTATCTATATAGCAATAGCTGCACTGCAGCGTAACTAAATAACTCCATAAAGTAGGGTTTATATTCTGTTAATCTTAAACTCCTAATAGGTATTTTGCAGCTTAATTCCTCTTTAATGCAGCAATAATAGTGTATGGATAAACTATTTTTTGCACCTGCATGACACAGCTGTCTTTTTAGTTGAAATGAGAAGTTCCTCCATGGTTTAGACAAGCATCGTCCCTGAGGAACTTACTCACAAGCATCACATGAAAAATTCAGAAAGGTCATCATATAAGTTACAATTTTCCAGAACATGTATATATTGCCTTTCTTATTTTGGATTGGAAAGATATGGTCATGCAGAGAACTCCAACTTTAGTTGAACAGGAAGAAGAGTCACACTAGAAAAAAGAAATATACTGCTCTCAAAATATACAAGAATAATTCTAAAAATTCAACCAATTCCACAGCTTCTGCCCTCAAGCCCTTGTTTGAAAAGAGTTCAATAACCTAGAGACATAGATAGGAAAGATTTCTCGCAGTACTGCTCATGCCTAGCAACGTCACTGGTAACATTTTTATTTGACATTTGTCTATGTAGGCAGGGAAAAAGCTATCAATGACACACAAACTATTCAGAACAGATCCTGGTTGGAAAATGGCACTTTACACTGATCAACAACATCTCTGAGAGGAGAGTGGACTCTGCCTCCAGCTCAAGACATTAATAAAACACAACTCTTCCAAGCTTGTAGGTTATGTCAATGCTACAAGCTACTCTAAGTCTTAAAAATTCTTTGGTTACTTTTGTACTAACTGCACTTTTAGGAAGCAGATAGGAAAGGAGTCAGAAGAGAGCTGACATGTAGTATTGCTTTATGGATTTTTCTGTGAATGCCTGGCTGTAATTCCCACCCCCACCCTTAAGCAGGTGAAAACAGCACAACTGTGGGTGTGATTTGTTTTTTTTTTTTGAAGGTGAAATTCTTCTGTTTTCTCATGCAAAGTAAAAATTTTCATTCTGCCTCAGAGATGTGAGAGTCTGATGCAAGAAACAGGAAGAACAATGTTTCAGCTAATGCACAGCTGGAGCGTACTGAATCAAGAGCAGAGAGAATGGCTTCCACTTCAGGCTTCTGCATTTCATTTCACCCTTTTACAAATCATTTTAGTCACCTGTGAGCAACAGCTCCTTGACAGAATTACTCAAGGAAAACGTCTGATCAGCGTTTCCAGTGCAAACATCTTCCATCCTCTCTTGGATCTAGTTCAGCAATTTTACATGGAAGGATCAGTATTGTAGTAGTAGATTAAGCTAACTCTATTAGAGACTCTATTAGGGATTAGAGTCACCATTAGAGTCCGTGGTGGTTGTGCTGAGAAGCAAGATTCCCAGATATATCCTTAAAATTAATTATTCCTACAGAGGAATTTTTGTAAAAAGGTGTTGCCTTACTTCCAACTAACAATATCATAACCCCAATAAGATAAAAGCCTTATAATGACCTTCTGCAGAACATCAAAGCCTCAAAAAGAGATTTACAAAAAGTAAATCCTCTCTCTCCTGCAATAGTTAAAATAATTCCAAATAACATAAATAACTACAAAAGGATGGCCTTGCAGACAGATACTTCACATTATGGCACAAGGTTTAGAACAAGTGACTTATCACTGGCAGAAGTGCTGCATGCTTACCCTCACCCCTTGTAGACATTAATGTAAACTGTGAGCATTTGAACCTCTAGAACATCAAACCAGGGCACCTCTTAAAACACTTCTAGAAACAAAAATGCAACCATCCAGCTGTTCATCCTGTGCAAGCAGATGCTTCAGTCACATGCAAACTAAGCACACAGGCCTTCAGATAATGAGCTACGCAGCCACAAAATGTCCAAAGTGCAGGTGGAGGAAGCATTTGTCCCTGCCTTGTGTGCATTGTCTTGGGCAGGTGTTGGAGATGCTGAAGGCAAAGTGGCCTAATCTCTTACTATGAAAATAATGAGTGTAACTCATTACCAACACAATCAAGGTGACCGGCAAGGCTGACCAGGGAGCAAGCAAGGAGCACCAACGCCTGCTCTGTGGCTTGCAGTGCTATCAAGCCTGCTGTAACTGTCCTCAGCTGGTGTCTGACAGGGTAGAACCTGCTCCAGGGCTAAACTGCCCTTGGAATGAGCAAATTTGCCTACTGCAAACTTCGCTTGCTACAAACCAAGATGGCTACATTTAATTCTATCTTTCTATATCATATAATGATAACTAACAGTTGTCATCTACATAATTGTTCTTTACGTACTTGAAGAATTTGACTTTCAACCAGACCAGGATTTCTAAACCTTTTATTTCTATTGCTTTTTTCTCTTCTTCAGTGTGTTCCTGTCTTCTACAGTGAGGTGCCCAGACCAGTAGTCTTCTGGAGTCTTTGACATTCTCAGCTAAGCACAGTAATTATTTCTGTCTTACAACTGACATTCCCATTAATGAGGCTGCAAATGACATTTGCCCTTTCTTGGATGAAGGTAATGAATCTCACTATTTGTAGTCCACTATAACCTTAGCTTCTGCTTCTGCAGTATTGTCATTCTAACTGCTATTTACCATCTGTATACATAAATCTGACTTTTTTTCTTCCTCAAATGCAATTTGCACCTGTCTTTTAACATATCCCATCTTATTGATTTCAGGCTATTCTTTCAAACTATCAAGAGCATTTTGAATTCTAATCCTAATTGAAATTATGTTGACTCGCACATAAACTCCTGGCCTGACTCCTTTTTAAAGGCAAATACCAAGTCTGCCTTTTACTGATCCCCTGAGACTTCAAGCTTCCTCCAGGAATTTTCAAAGAGGTTTGTTAATGGTTTGGAGATTGTTTTTCTTGGCTCCTTATGCACTCAGAAGAAATTTCATCAGTCTAGCCTGACTAGAATACATCTCACTTGCCTTAGGATCCTTTTCTGGTTTTGTCTCTTGCTAACTTGAAGTGAATATTAACAGCACTACATTTTGGACATAGTTTATCATTTTTAGAAAGACCAAAAGCAAAGAAAATAAGGAATGGAAAAAAAATACTTCTGCCCTCTGCTTTCATTATTTTCTCATTCACCTTTCTTACTAGAAGACGCACACGCTTTCTTTCACCTACCCCTTACATACAGCTTATCCCTGAACTCCCTTGCCATTTTGCATGTCTTTTGTTTATAATACCTTAGTGCATTCAGTGGTCTTGCTGATGCACTCTTACAATGTGCAGTAGTACACATTTAGGCTCATTCTTAGGAACATTTTTATCTTTTCCTTTGCAAAATTCTTTTGGACCACTGAAGAGTTGCTGACTCAGATACGTAGACTGTTACTGTTTGCTCTTTTTGGCACAAAAAGAAGATGGTGCTGTACTATAAACATGATGTCTTCTGGAGGTTATCAGAGATCATCTGCTGATTCCTCCTTCTCCTACAGGAACTCTGGAGATAGTTACCTGCTTTTTCTCAGAAGAGGGATAAGGTTCTTCCCCAATTACTTTTGCTCTTATTACCTTCCACTTAAAGACTGCTGGCTTGTTCCATCAGTTATATACATTTAGGAGACTGCAGCAGTACAACACATTCCTCAGTTTCTCATATGCAACACTTCATGCATAAAGCTTTCCAGACAGCTGTTTTGCAACTGTGTCCTACTTCCGCTCCATCATCACATGCTTTTCCCACATTCTGATTGCTTGCACTGATCCCCTTCTCTCCACCACAGGGATACACTGTCACACAGGAGTATTAAATGACTCATCAAAATTACAGCCTGATGTTGGCAATTCTTCCACACATCTTCCATTACAGCAGTGGAGGAATGTCCTTGGAAAAGCATCTACATAGGAATAGAGCTTTCTACTGCCTTCCAGCACCCTGCTATGGTCTGGGTGACAGCAGTCTTCCCATCCTCATCTCTCGTAGACTGAAGATCTTCCCTGAGTGCAGACTTCCTAAACTGAGTGCACACTACTGCACTCACTCATTTAATTAAACTGGGACAACTCCAGCTCCTGCTGTGGGAGGATGAGGCTATTTACTGACTTACCGATAAAAATTCACAGTGGACCAGGACTTGGAAAAGAAAAAAAAGCACCAAACTCTTTTCTAGTGTCCATACCCTGCTGTGCTAAGAGCCAGCATAGCTGGATATCACTCACAGGTAGTTTCTAGTATTGTTTGCTCCCATCTCTGCTCCCGAGTCACTAAAATGCAACAATCTGGAATGAGTAACAAGGTGCTCTCCTGAAGGCAGTGGGGAGACTGACAACAGTGGATTAGGGGAGCAGAGTATTAAAGGAGCATTTAGGCAAAGCCCTAACATGGTAAATGGTGCTGACAGTTTCATAGAGCTGTCTACAAGTCAGCATCAATCCAGCTGTGGCAGCGTGGTAGAGTCGGGCTTTTTAGCAGATTTCCATTTCCTTCATTTGTGTCATTGCTCTCTATTCTCTTTATGCAGTTTTTCCCCCCTCAAAACTTTAAAAGGGGAAGTTCCTCTGCCTTGAGGACTCTGAGATATTAAACTCTTAGTGAATACTTCTACAGTGGCAGGCCCCTGTGCCTATGAGCTCTGGTGCACGTGTAAATTCAGCACACACATCACATATGCTCTGGGCAAATCTCCTGTTAAGCAAAAGAACTTCTTCAGCAAAGGGCTGGGTTGTACTAGAGCCTTCAGTGCAGGTCACTGCTGGGCACAAACATGCAGTTGTACTCACATTTGGTTTGGTCCAGATCGTATGGGAATGTTTAGCTTCCAGCAAATACTCTGCTGTCCTGGCAGCTGTCACTGCCAACATGCCCTCAGTGTTTTGCCCTGCTGGCAGTAGGGCTTTTTGCTACCTTTATCCTGTAGGACTAACTGCCGCTACTTCACACCATCTGTGGACACAAGCACCTGCACAGTTTTGCTTTAATTCACAGCAAAGTCCAATGATAAGAAAGGCTATTTGCATGTTCTGCAAAATTCACCTTTACTCTCAAGGCTTCCTGTATTTTTTAATGCTGAATCCACACACAACAAGCAGTCTATCCTAGGTGTGCTCTCGTCACAGTCTCCTTGTATGCAAGGTCAGCAATCTGAGTTTGGTCTTGCAGTTAGATTATCTTTCCCGTAGCATCCCAGTTGCTCCACAGATTTTGGATTCATGGTGGGAATCCGAAAGAATGTGTCATCTGAAGAGTTATCGAAACTGCAATTTTTGTTTATTTAATATTCCTTCGCTGAGCACTTGCCACTTGTACTTTACATGTGGTGTATATGCTGTTATGAAAGGTGACGGGGGGTTACTTACCTGTGTAATTAATTTCCTGGCTGGACACAATGCTTGGATACTGTATTTCCTTAATATGTAAGTTGCAACCCAAGGCACACCAATAAAAAATGGACCAGACTGAATCAGTACAGCTCTTAGAACCAGCACAACTCTCCTTACACATCCATTATCTAAGCTCTTAGTTGGTATGTAGACCAATTTTTCTCATCACTTACTCTCAGGAAATGCATCTCCCATTACTCAATTATCCTAGACTTTGTTAAATATATAGACTAGGACCTGATGTCTTTCTAGTTATGAAAATAGTAAAAAATTACAACATCCAATATTTCATTCAGATGAAATTCCTGTTACACACTGTTCCAGACAAGCCACAAAGATGGTCAGAGGGATGGTCAGAGGGATGATCAGAGGGCTGGAGCACCTCTCCTATCAAGACAGGCTGAAAGAGCTGGGGTTGTTCAGCCTGGAGAAGAGAAGGCTCCAGGGAGACCTTAGAGTAGCTTCCGGTGCCTAAAGGGGGCCTACAAGAAATCTGGAAAGGCAGTTTTTACAAAGGCATGTAGTGACAGGACAAGGGCAAATAGCTTTAAGCTGAAGAGGGTACATTTAGATTAGCTATAAGAAAGAAATTCTTCACCATGAGGGTGCTGAGGCGTTGGCACAGATTGCCCAGAGAAGCTGTGGAGGCCCCATCCCTGGCAGTGTTCAAGGCCAGGTTGGACGGGGCTTTGAGCAACCTCGTCTAGTGGAAGGTGTCTGTGCCTGTGGCAGGGGATTGGAATCAGATGAACTTTAAGGTCACTTCCAACCCAAACTATTCTATGATTTTATTAAGTGCCATTAGTTCTGATGCCCAGAAAAGTCTGTACGATATGACTACACTGTCTAGAAAGCACTTACCTCAGATAAACGACCCTCTGCTCCAAATGAAATGTCTTCTGTAACCTGTTAGAGGCAAAATTATTAAGTATATAGTAGATACATGCTATACAAACAGTAAGATTTCAATAGAACTTACAAAAACCATATAGCACATTAAAAAGTTATATAAGGTGAACAATTACACCATTTTCTTTCATGCGCATGAAACATTTCTATCACAATTATAATGGAGCAGTTGTAGCGACCCAATATTTAAAGCTAAATTTGAATACATTTTATTAAAGCCTGCCTTTGGCTTCACAGTTAAAACCCACAAGGAATACAGCTTCTAAAGCTGAAGGACTAACTACAGATTAAACCAAACTTCTCTATCAATCTTTTATGGATCTGTACACCATTCAGGAGTCGACAAGAATTTTCTGGGCACAAACCCTGTAAAGTGACTTTGGGCAGGACATACAAGAGACCCCACTGATGATTTGTGTTGTTAGCACATGGTAACTATAGCCAGTTCCTCTTTCAAAACTTGCTTCATCTGTAAAGTCTGTAAGAAATTAGCCAACACTTTATTGATCAGCTGAGGAGCAAAGACTTTTGATGTTAACATTATAGCATAATCATTAGTTCTTGTCACACATAATAGTATTGATAGTCTTGCAATAAACTGAGATAGGGATATTGCTTTGGTAGCCAATACTTAGTATCACAGATATGTACATATATTAATAAAGTGCAAAATCATTACTCTGCTATAAGATCATTATTACTGGGTACTCTTTTCAGTAATCTATCTGAAAAGAGATTGCTTAGATTTCTTTTATCTGTAATTTTTTAATTACATTTTTACTGCAAAATACACGTAAGCATTAAGCTTACTGAGATGTTACAATCTCCAACTAAAGAGGTAGTATTTTTACCAGTAGATACTGAACAACAGAATCATAGCCGCTCAGGGGCATCATACTGCACAACACCACACGTGACCGTACAACAGCGATCTGACCCTTGTGTACAAGCCAGCTGTCTGTTACAGCAGAAATCCTTTCCAGCTTGGATCAATACAAAAAACACGCAAACACTGACTTTCAGTGATGCTTAATGCTGACATTTAAAATGAAGATTAAAGTTTCTGAATTATTTTTGCAGCTCTACAAATACAACGTTTAATTAAAACTCAAATGAATGCCAGTTTATTTAGTCTTCTAAAGGCTTTGTCCTTTACACATTGCACATTTGCCTCCTGGACCACAGGCTATCTCAAAGCACAGTAATGAGTTACAGCCTGCTGACAGCGGCTTCCTTGGTGCTTGCTATACTACATTTTGAAAAATGTAATATCATATCCTGTGATGATCTCTTTTTAATGACAGACACCACATTAAGTATTATCTTTTCACGATTGTCCACTTAGTATGACTCAGAACATTCAGTATCTTAAAAATAGTGAGTTGCATGAAGGCTTTACAATTACAGAACATCTTCCCAACACCAGAGTGCTCTATGGAAGATCTCAAAACATTGTCTCAGATGGCAAAACTGCAGTATTCAGAGGTGGGGAAAAGACTGCAGCCCTTACTCTTACCTCTGCTCCCTGCGCTTCTTTCATGGTGAAAATGTGAGAAATGATCTACAATGAATTCTGACAGAATAACTACCAAAAATGCTGACTTATAAAAGGTAACACTACTGAATTTTGGTTTTTACCTTGTAACTTTAATCACCTCAATTTTCTTGAAATCTAGTAGGTGTTGTTTTCCTTCATAGTGATTAAGAGGGAGCACTGCACAGCATGCCAGATAGCAGAAGAAGGAGAAAAAAGGATAGGTCAGGAACTCAAGCTTGCAGGTGCACACATACTCATGTTCATCAAGATATCTGGTGTTAGGGAGGTCCCAGCACACACACACACACACACACGTTCTGCTTATTAGTTATCATCTGTGTTACAACAAGGTTTTGCTTACACATATATTATCAACAAGCAAAAAAATAAAGCAAGATATCCTAAAGAGTGGAAAAAACAAGCGTTAATCTCTGACGAGAAATTAAATGTTACTGTATATTTTAAAAATCATATATATTTTAATATATAATAATGATCATAGCTTTGATCTCACATATCACTTGGGCAAGATAACTTGAAGTCAGTTTGAAAGTATGGAAAATTTCTGGGATGAAAACTAGAACCCACATTTAATTCCTCAAAGAATTGGGAGAAAAATGAAGCCAAATTAGTCAGAAAAAGACAAACTACAACTGCAATGATGGGGCACCCTAATTTCATCCAGATAGCTACCATCTGGAAAGTACAAGCTTATATGGAAATTCAAGAAGCAGTATCAAATACAACAGACAACAAGCTGACTTGCACATGGTAGAGTCTAGTAATAGTGTCTATAACTTTTCTTCAACCTATTTTTTTAAATACTTAAACCTAATGAGTTTTCTGTATGAGAGGAGCATGCCTTAATTTTTAAGTAACTAAGAGCGTTCCACAAGATGATCTTTGCTGGCCTCACTTTATTCAGTTTTGACCAAAGAATTAGTAACGACGTGTCAATAAGCTGAGATGCTCAACCATGCAATTGCTTTGCCTGGTTAAGAGTTATAAAGGAAACCCGATTTAACGGATTATTTTGGGATGCGCCACAGTCTACACAACTGGGAAAAAAATAAAATAAAATCTGTTCTGTCTTAGAGAACACAGTTATGAAGACTATAAAATAACTGTTGACAGTTAATAAACCTGTGCTTCACACATGACAGTGAAATATCTGAACTTTCAAAGAATTTATACCTTACATATTTTATACCAGAACATGTCATATTTTATGATCTCGTGGGGATATATAATTAAAAATGACAGACGCCCCCTCTGCAAGTAGTACCTGAGGATCTAAGTGAAGGGTGCTTTCAAGTCACCTACTTTGCTTTTCTTATTACTATGTTTCTTGTTTTTTTGTTTTCTAATGAAACCTATACAGTAAGACACAGTTATATGCAAGGAAACTGTATTTATAGTATACATCAACAAAACCAATATCCAATCCACAGTAATACTTAGCCAGATATGACATGATAAATAACTGGAGAGCTTCGTTTACAGCATTTCACCATAAAGTAAATCAATCACCTGGGAAAGTAATTTACCTTCCAAGGCATATAGGCACATATGCTATTATTACCCTTTTCTATACTGTTTTGAAGCAAGAAATTCAATAACCTCTAAATACTAAGAATGTCACTATTTCCTCCCACTTCTGTGACCAACAGCACTTTCTAGAAATTCCTTGATGGGGAACAGAAGTGACACTGTTGAAGAGAATAGTCATTCTAGAAACATGGCAACCACATCAAGCTACTTCTTTCACAGGGATACCACAGCCTCCTTAAATAACACCAAACCAAGTATTTTGACAAATACATGCTTCTCTACTAGGTATCCCTGCTTGCTGTAAATGGCTATAGAAAGGTTCATTACTAATGGACAACAGTAAGTTTTTCTATGAAAGTCATATGAATGACTAAATTTAGAGGTTAAAAGCCACACCACTGTTGTTTTGTGGGGGTTTTGGCCACAAACATTAAATTATTTTTAAATAAAAACAATGCGATACCATATACCAGACCGCTACATGCTCCAGAAGGGGTTTGTCTTTCAACGCAGCCCATTTACACACCAAGACATATCCTGTCTTGCATTTCAACATGTTCAAAACTGGAAGTTAGCATGATTTGTGCCAGGTTTTTGTTCAGTTTTATATTCTGCACTGTAATGAACTACTAGGAGATGTTAGGGAATGTTATGCTATTTCTCTTTTCTAAAAGTTTAGATACTGCCTGTATTAAGATACTAATATTGAGGTCCTACCAGCTTTACTACCTAAAGTGTACTTGTTTGGGTAAGATTACTATACCCCAGAACAACGAAAAAAATCCTAGCTTCTGAAAGTATAAAAGCAAGCAGACCAATCCTAATTCCAGAACCAGAATATAGCCTATATGTTGGAGTTGTTTATGGTTGCAAGGGGTTGCAGTCATCACTGATGCATAACTTTGCCTCAATGATCAAAGCTGTAGGCAGCACTGAAGCAGAGGAAGGCTAGCCTACTAAGCCGTAAAATATAGCTGTGCTGCTCAACTCCTTGTAAAAGCTGGAAAACGAACAAACGGTCTTATACTAACAAAACTGCTGCTTTTTTTCTGTCAGGTTTGTCAGTTCTAGGAGCACTGTGGAAACAGATGCAGGAATACCGATGGGCATTTTCATGTTTCTATTTGCACATCTGCTTCTGAATGGATTTGGGCATGTTGTCAAAACTGAGTTTGTTCAGCGTACCAGGACAAGCCATATCCCAGGCAAAGGCATTTATACCACAAAGTTTAAGCATTTACATGAAATGCTGAAGTTCGGAGGTAGTCTCCCAAAGTTCCCTCTACGGCTGATAGAGGCAGAGGGAAGTTATCAACAAGCAAGTTCAAAAAGAGGAGCTTAATGGAAGCACTGCAGGTATGCTTTCCTCTTCTGTGAAACATATGGGGAACCTGTCTGTCTTGAGTCCTGCACATTTCTCCAGAACCAGAAGCCACCTCAATTCAGCTGCCTAGATGCCATTCTAGGATAGCAATGCTGATTTTCCAGGGAAACGGTCTGGACTTGCAGAGGTGAAATAGGTGATCAGCTACAGCACAAATCTCAAGAGTACTACAGAAACAGTCACAAAACCCAAAACCTCACCAAGCTTCCCAGCTGCACTTTTGAAAAGGGAGTGCAGCTTTCCATAACCAGGAGAACTCATATTACTTCATCAGACTCATCAGGAATATAAGTAAGAAGGGGTTGGGGGGGGGCAAATCAAAGTCACAGCTGACCATCTCTAATAAAAATGCTGTCTATGGGGAGTCAGTCCATATACCATTTTCTGTAGGAAAAGGCTGCAAGTACTCCTGAAGCCTACACCCAGCATTTTACTAACGAGAAGATTTTATAGTAAGGTAAGGGCCTGTTTTCCACTAAGTTTCAGCAAGTAAAAATGCAAAATTAGGCATCAGCTTTCAACATAACACACAGTTCAATGGCTCTTAACATGAGGTGTAATTAAGCACACTTCTAGTTTTTGTCAAAGAAATTCCAAGATAATAAAACTGACAACTCCTGTTGGAGGGTCTTTTTGTCACAGCAGTGCTCTTGGGCTGATGAAGCTTATTAACAGCTTGTTTGCCTTGGCAGTGCAGTTAAAAGATTATTAGGTAGCTGTATATTTTTTGAGCATGGATAGCATTCCAGAGCAGAACATGAAAACTTAGAAATGTGTCAAACCATTTAAGCCTCATGACTTTTTACCTCGTTTTAATATTTGTTGGATGCTGGAAGCCTGTGACCATTTCATTAAGGGAGAAAAACTTCTCCTCCCCACTTCAGCTAACATACATCCAGGCTAACAAGTCAGCAGAACTAACTTAGAGTAACGCTCATCAATGAGATGAGGAACAGCTGACAATTTGTGTTAAATACTTAATTATTTTTCCTTTAAATCCTTATGTACATTTTGTACTTATTGCCTGAATAATTGCCACATTTTAAAAAGACTGATTGTGAAAAGAAAAAGGGTTGAAGGGCTTCTGAGAAGCTAATAAGCTATTTTATTCGTGCCCCAGATTGGAGGCCAGACATTAAGTTCATACTTAACCTGCCCTGCTGACCCATCACCCAGATTCAACTCCTCCTCTCAAAAAGAAAACCAGCAGTATCACTTAAAATGCAGCTGTAGAATATTTCAGATACCTCTTCTAGCTCACTGTGTTTGGGACAGGGAACAGTGCCCCACTCTCTGTCCTTTGGAAAGTGACCTTCTTTTCTTTTCTCAGATTGGCTATCAGCAGTCATCTCCATCTCATCCATTTGGTTCTCTTCTTGCTCAAAACCACAGCAACTCGTTTCTTTCAGTTGAAACCCTCGGATCAACAGCTGACAGGCCTCCAAGTCAGCTTCCCACACTCTTTGGAGCAGCTGGCTCCCACAGCTGAAATAAAAGCCAAAAGAAAACAAAACTGCAGTTCAGGGAGAATAGTTGCTATTTCAAGAAACTTTTGGGGTGAGTGCTTATTATTAGTTAGGAAAATAAAAACAACAAAAGAACAACAGCAGCTCAAATGCTTCCACAGAGATAACACAAGTGATTTCAATCTGAAAAGCAGTAAAATTATGGCCCTATTACAAAGCCAATGCCTTAAAGAAATATCTTAGTGCCAAGATACTGCTTCCAACTGCATGTTGTATGCTGGCTGCACGTGACCTTCTCCTGATCAGATCCAAGACCAGGGTCTTCCGATCACAACCAGAGCTTCATTCATGATACTGGATATACAGGTTTGTCATCCTAAAAGTAGTCATGTGGTTTTCCCAAATGTGATGTAGAACATCATGTATAAACAGTCACACTATTCACTGCATTAAATCAGCTCTAAGTTTTGGAAAATACATAAGCTTTATTTCTTGTTAGACTGAAACATGCTCACTTCAACTCTGATAAATCTGATTAGATCAAACTGTAATACTCTCACTTCCCCTCAGACTTATATGTCTTTGTGTTGTCCTTATCTTTAACGTGCTTTGTTTTTTATTTCTACTTTGTTATCCCACCAAAGAAAAAACAAAAGTATTACAAAATTCAAAATACCAAACTTTTTCATACTTTTAATCTATTGATCATCTCTCAGAGATATCCATATATGTTACAAATACTGCTCCTGAGATCCATCCAATAGGTATTTCTACCTGAAGCAAATGAGAATACTAGGCATAGACAGTTTTTCAGAACAAGACATGGAATACTAAGATCCCACTGCTCCCAAGAGACGCGGTCACATCTTCAATTAAAACATGCTTCCTCTAAGGACCAAAAGATTAGGTTGCCTGCCAAAATATAGTAGATGAGTGGCAGAGCCTGGGATGGGACTCAAAAGCACTGAGTCCCATGGCAATACACACTTCCAGACAGATTTCAAGGCTAATATCTAATAACCACAATATTTTTTTCACAGTACTTTTCAAATTACGTAATTTACTATATAATTGTGAGGATTTTAACTGACTAAAAGAAGGAAAATAACTATTTGATTTTAGCTTTTCTGACTAAATTAAATACCAGCTTACCTTTTATTCTAAATGAAAGAGATAAAGGAGCTGCACTGCTCACACTGATTTCATTAATCTAACAAAGGTACATTTTTAACCCTACAAACTCTACAAGACGCCAAGCTGTAAAATTCACACTGTGATATTCTGAGACTGAGAGTAAAATTAAGCTCCAGAAGCTGAGCTTTTTCATCTGTGCTTAGAGTCAGTATATATGTTGATTGAAGGCAGAATGCAGCATGAGGTCCACAAATTGGTCTCCCCCAAGGAGTTCAGAGTATTGCTAATTAGAAAGGAAAAAAATCTTCACTAGATAACACTTCTGTGTTCCATCTAGATAGCATTTCACTTACCAAGCCAGAAAAATAAAATACCCCCTACTGTTTCTCTACTTGTCAGTTGCATCATCATGGTTACACAGTCAAAACATTTCCTTGAGGAAATACATAAGCTCATTTACTTACTTTTTGAAAAAGTTTGTTTGCAGCTATATCTGGTTTACTATTAAAGGCTTAGAAAATACACCAGAGACCTAAATCATGATTTCCAGTGGATAGCTTGTTTTGGCTAGTCAATTTAATGAAGAGCTCTATTGACAAAACTAGGGCAGAGATAATGATGTATGCAGTATTCACTGTGGAGAAGATGAAAAATATATATGTTTGTGTATATATATACACACATATATATGTAAGTACAGTGTAATAGTGCCTGGGCTGCTGTAATCGGGCCATGACTCACCTCATCGGTCAACACGCTTTTGACTGGTACCTGTTTTAGTAATTAGCAGTTACTGAAAATACCACTAATAGCTTACTTTTATTTTAAGAATATCTTTGTTGTATCTGTAAAACTCTGATATATCTTAAACTGAGACAATGAGACGTTAGGATGAACTTTTCAATTTTATCAGAGAATTCATATACACTTGGATATATTAAACTTATATACCTAGGCCCAAGGACTCTGCACCTTTTAGTCTGCGTCTGAAATTCGGTGCCTAGAAGCATTTTTCAAACACACTTTTTGAATGGAAATTACTTGAAAGCTGCAAATAGCTGACAGAAACACATACAAAAATTATTCAAAATTATGTTGTTACCAGCATGCAAAAATCTTCAGGCATTTACATCAGGTGTGAAATCAAGCTCAATTGAATTTCAGAGTTTACTTTATTCATGTTCAATCCACACTAAAGGTGCATTTGCAGCCTCCATGAAGCCAAAAATATGTGGATGCTTTTACTGAATAAAGTTTTTTCATGTATGCAACTTTTGAAAATGATGGATCAAGATTGGATCAGATTTTATATTATTCCTAAACTTATAAATATTTTATGATATATCAACCTCTAGGTGTTATATGGCTGTCTGTATTTTACTAACAAAGTGGCATATGTGGCAAGTTCAGTGGAGGTGCCAGGAACAATTTGCTGGAATAAACAACAAATCACAATTCACCAACCATTTATAGACCCAGCAACAAAAAAGCATACCCTAATCACTATGGATTGTGAACTTCCAAGTGCCAGAGTGCTCACGAGTCCAACGTGCCAGGCTTTGTACAAGATACAGATGAGGATGTTCAAAGAAACAGAGACAACAGTGGACTGAACATGTCACAGTAGTTACAGTACAATGGTTTAATTCGTTACATCAGTATCTAATTAGTCTAATCACCGTCAAGCACACTGAGATATCACAGTGAATGAGCATTTTAAGGACCTGCAGGAGGCCATGAAACAGGTCAGTGGATATCCAAGATCTTCATCCTTCCATAAAGGAATCATGTAAGAAAGGCAAAAGATGCTAGTATAAAAATGTAATGGGCAAGGTTTTGATACCAATGTGGTTTAACATCTGCAGAAGGAAGTCAGTTATTTGATTAAAAATAAATAAATAAAAATACCGAGTAGGCGGAAAAGGATTGTGAGCAGCCTTGGTATTGAAGGCTAGTAGTTATGTTTGCTGTGACAGGACAGAGAGAACCAATGGAGAAAAGCAAACAAATTTAAATTATCAGAAACACAGAATTCAAGAGAAAGAGAACAGTCATTGCAGTGTCAAGAGCACTTTGAATGGATGAGAGTAGGACAAGACTGCTTTTGTCAAGTCACGGACAGGGAAATGGATGTTGCAGTGAGATGCAAGACTCAATGAGAGTATTTTTAGCTGGGTGGAAAGCTGGGGCAGGTCTTCTCTCACAGACACCATGCAGAAAGAATCTACAAGGGCAGGCCTAAGTTGACTTGAAGAATGGCTGAGACATCCACAGTAACACAAAAGGACACAGCAGGGAGTATTCTGTATTAGGTCAAGTTGATGATGATGAAAGGTCTGTCAGAGAAATTGAGATGTTTATGGACAGGAGGAAATGAATGCAGAACAGAGAGGTTTATCCTTGAGTTCTCTTCAAAAAGTAGCAATTGAAATTGTAATTGCAGATGCCTTTACCAAGACTCAAGTAGTTTTCTAGGAAACAACACTAGAGACCAGAGGGTACAAGGAAACTAGAGGTTATCTTCAATCTACATGCCACATTGGGTGAAATTCATATCAAGAGTCATATCCAACAAGGGTTCTGTCTCTCTTCCTCAAAATCCCAAGAATATTGCTCCTCTGTCCTTTCACAAGATTCTCAAAGATACCAGTGGGAACTCTCTATGTGTATCTCAGCACAACACTATTCTAAAGCTATTTATAGTACTAACTGGAACTAGAACATGACTTTCCTATTGAGGGCCCTGCATACACACAAAAGGCACATTCAGTTCCTGAACACTACAGCCTAAATGAAAACATACCCATGTAAAAATAGCAGAAGATTTTATATTAAACCCTACTGGGGGGGGGGGAATACAAAAAGAAAAAAAACACCAAATGAAAACCAACAAAATAAACAAAAAACCAAACCCACCACAAAAAAACAACTCTATAACAAAGTCCCCCAAAACCTCTTCAAAAGCAAGCCAGAATCAGCATGGGGAGATGTCACTACTTTAAATCTCATTGTCTCTAGTGTCCATTGATGAATGAATTGTTAAAAGCGGTTTGTAACACCCTGAGATCAAAATTATGTATTTGTAGAAGTAGTTGGTTATTTCACAGGAAATCCCTGTAAGACGACACATCTTGAAAGCCAAGAGAGTGAGACTGAAGCTAAAAGGCTACATAATAAGACATCTATTTAAGAAACTGCATAAACAAAAGCCAACTTATGAGGTGAAAGTAACCTCATAAGAAGGTTACCTTCACACATTGCTAAGAAGAAACACTCTAGACACTTTTCTTCTGATAAGTCAGCCACTCCAAGATGCAGATTCAGGAAAGTATAAACTTACCTTTTCCCAGTACCTAGCATTCATGTTAACACACATTCACTAAGCCTGAAGGTGGTTTTCTCTGACAAGGAAGCAAACAAAATGCAACAAAAATAGTCTGACAGAAACAGGGATTTTCATTAGAACAATTAAAATGACTGGAAAGTTTTGAGGCTTGCAGAATCAAAAGACTTTGTTCTATATCCTCATTCTTTGTCACTTTATTGTAAGCTAGGGAAAGTTTCTCTATATTTTGGTCATCTACTTCTATTTATATTTTGTAGCAAAGGCAAGGAACTAGTTCTTCTTACTCTAAATTTAGTTATGCCTTTGTTGCCTTTTCTTAAGGCAACAGCCATACAGTGAACAAAGGAGGCAAGGGAAAGACAGTATGGAGTAATAATACTGGAAGGAAGGAAGGAAGGAAGAAAACCATATTGCTTTACTGGTAGCAGAAATCCACCCCTCTTATTTGGTTAATCACATTAACCCACTTTAATAGCCCTTCTTACATTTAAGAAGGAAGTATTTACCACTTCAAGAATATCTTCTGCCTTTCTCCTTCATTTAATAAAAAAAAAAAAATAAAGTTTCCAAGCCTGATCAGTTCTTCATCTTTAACCTTCTGTTGAACAAACCATGGACTACAAGGTTCATGATCCCCTTGCATGGCTCACTCAAGGCTCTAGAGAGGGAGGCACAAACCCCATTTTCTCCACCTGGCTCACGTGCAACGGCAGACTGATAAGGAGAAGGTACAGCTAGAGCTCATTAGATCACAGCTCTCAGCTGATGAACATAAAAGAAAGAAGAAAGAAGGTACAGGGAAAAGAACAGAGAAAACCTAGCATCTGCTGAACACCCAAACTTACTTTATTTTTTTCTTGCCCTGTGCGCTAGAATATAGTCACCTCTTTTAAACATCTGAAATAAAAGCCTTTTGACTTTTCTTTTCCAAGTCTCCCCAATCCTATAAACCCCTTCATACAACTTCAATTTCACAATTCAATTCCTTGCATTGTGTTTCTTCTCTCCAATTTCCTTAGAAGCTGAAAATCTCATGAACTGACTTCATAATGTTACAATCATCTGCTTGTCCCTCAGAGCAAGAGACATTCTTCTCTCTCCCTTATTTCAAAGTTCACTGATAATACTGACTTACTGCTCAGCAGTATTATTGCACTTCTCCATGTAAAAACAAAATTCACCCTCAGAAAGTCAGGAGAGTCCACACTCCCCTGTCACACGTCAACCCACTCTAACACCTGCCTTGGAGACTAGATAGAACTCTTAGGCAAAGTGTGCAGTTTGCAGTACTTCTCTCTGGCACAAGCAACTTGCTTCTCTGACCTTGCCTTCTTCCTTATAAAACACAATAATATCTAGAAAACAACAGATAACTGACACTCTTTAAATGTGATGTTTCCCTACTAGAGAATACTCTGGCCCAGAACCACAAGTGCCCAAAAAAAACAATCCTCACAATCACCATCTAACTTCTAGACTCCTACATCTTCAACACCCAAAAATTTTGCTCTGGTTAACCTTTCTAATACCTAAACCTGATGAGCCACAGACAAGTCCACTGTATAACTTCCTAGCCAAAAGACATCCAGCATACCAGACAGGACATGATAGTGCAGCACAGAGATGTGGATGCTACTTTCACATTGCTATAGTGGCTCTAACTTCCACAGCATCCCAGTAACAGAGGCAAATGTGGAGAAGGGGACAGAGCAGAGCTCCCAGACCAAACCAGCCTCAATGTGATAGCTATGGCATCCTCCTCTACTCAGGGGTGTAACACGGCAGAGTATACCTAGACGTGCAGTAGGCATCATACCAGGAGCCAGGCATCCTGTGTCTTTGTTGAGTGATCTAACCTCTATGATATTCCTAGGGAACACCCAACCACAGTCTTTTAAGTCACATTTAGGGGACTAGAAGCTATGAGCTCTTGATTTTGTGAGCAAAAAGAAGAGCAACAGTTCAGTCCCCTCCTTGCCCACATTTGCCAAATTTCAGACAAAGCTTAGTGGTGAACCCCAAATATGAGCAGACACCTGCTCATCCAAGGTACTTAACACTGTAGATGCGCTAGGCTCAGTACAAAAAACCCTTACAGAACAGAACTGAAACATAACAAAACCGCTTTGGAAGGAAAAATACCATGCAGGAACACAGTCACTCAAACACTGCAGAATCTCCTTAAGACTGGTACTGCCTGCTGCACAGACCTTGCTTCTTTCACATCTCTCCTTGCCCCTATCTGAACTTTCACTCCAGGGACAGTGTATTTCTGCAGGTCTGACTACAGGGACAATCTTCACCAGTCTTTATACTCTTTCCAGGTGAAAACTCTTTTCTTCCCTATTTTCTCCCCTCTCTCCCTCCTTCCCCTCCATGTTGTTACCTAGCAGGTAACACTACCATTTTATTACTTGTGGTAGCTCCAGGTAGTGTCTTTAGATGATGATCTTATGAAAGACCATGCACAGAATAAGTGTATGCTGTACTATAGAATTAACTAGCTGAGAACATGTACATTACACATTATGTTTATATGTATTACGTTCTATTTTTAAACAATTTTAATTGTATTGTTTTACCATTGGTGAAGGACTTCATAATACATCAAGATGGATGGATGTAAAGATGTTCATATATGAAGGAAATAAGCTTTTTTAACTTGTAAAAATATTTTCCTTTTAAAATAGTGGTAGTGACATTGAAGCAAACTCAACGTACCATGTAACGATTATATATTTCACAGTGCTACAAAATGAGGGAAAGAATTTTCAAATGTGCATATCAAATTGTCAGAGCAAGGTAAACAAAAGGGAGCTGTGAGTGTACGTAGTTTCCTACTTTGCATTTGTAGCTGAATGATTTCTATCAGCACCTGAGATACATTATTGAGAACATCGCCTTTAGTGCAGAAGGCAAGACAAGCCTTGTATTAGGTGGGAGGGCTGGAAGCAAGCCACTGGCCAGGACTAACTGTAAGTGGGACCACGTCTGATCTCCTTCTAGAAATCAGTTTTTCTCTCTAGTTCCGCAGATTTTGATTTAATAAAGCATTAAGTTTTACTGCAATACCTGTATGTTAGTGAAGTGATGAGCCAGATGTAAGCTGTACCCTTTCCCATAAATTCCACTCCACACCCCTCCCAAGAAAATCTAAATTATATGTAATGCATCAAAATATTTCTCACATGAAGAGTCATTAAATTCTCACACTAATACTTTAAATCAGTTTTGAGCATTTTGAACCTATGCATAATGAGGTTACATCACCAATTCCATACATTGTATAATTAAGAAAAAAAAATTATAAACGCATTCTATTATGATGGATGGATTCTAAGATTCCTAAGGAATTTTCTCAGACCTTTCAAATGCTATTAAGTTGAACTGGCTTCATAAAACTTTTCTTTAAAAATTCCTTTCCTTTAAGACATTAAGAATTTTCAAAGAAGTTAACAGCAACAAATAAGAAATAATATTCATGTAATATTCATACTTAACCCCTCACAGTGATCTCAGTAAATAGAAAAACATAAATATCTGATAGTATTTTCTGCCAAATGTTTTTAAAAAATTAAGCCTATCTGCTGCACTCATCATCCACAAATTCTTCCACTCAGTAAAACATTATCTACTGCATCCAGGATACTGTAGGATTAGAATCTAAACTAAAATCTAAGAACAGTCTGCTAAGAATCATGACATCTTTCTCCTGCCCACAGGAAAAAAAACCTGATATCAGTGTCTTGAGGACAGAACTACCACCTTGTATTTTATATGAAATGTACATATTTCATGTCTACCTTTTCTTTTCTGAAAGACCTGTTCAAAACAAAGAGGAAGAACCATTTTTCTAAGCTTAAAACCAACACTGGACATTTGATTAGTGTTATTAAAAAACAAGACACCATACAATACACCAAACAATATTTTTGCCATTTCCTCTTCAATCCGCTATGCATTTATTTTAGCCAGCACAAAACTTTAATCATGGCCTGTCATCTTTCCAACAATATTCAATGTCACTGTGTTATACTTAAATTATCTCCACTGGAAACACAAAATGATAGACTGCTGCAGCTGATGGTTTTCACTTTGATTCTTAATGCAAGGTGGATGCGGGAATGGGACCGACATGTCGAATGCAGAAATTGAGTAATTTACAAGGGAAGAAAGAAGGCACCTCGTAGTAAGAATTTACTACTCAATTTTGTCCCTACATTTACTGACTGTGCAATTTATTTTTACTGTATTGCCTAATCTAAAATGTGAAAATTTAGTACCTGTTTTCGGGGCTATTTATTTGTCTTTTAAAAAAGGAACAAAGTAATGGTCCTTTGCCCCTACCTCCTCTGAAACATCTATTAGAAATAATCTATTCTAAGAGTAAAAAAACTTAACTTTGATAGATGAGGAGAAAGCTACCAGGGAATTCTTCTTAATAAGCTCTCCATATAAAGCCAGCTTCAAAACTCTTGTTTATCATTCACCTCATTCATAATCTGATAAAGCACCTTCAAGTTTGGTACTAACTCTGATAACTCAGTCTGCATCCCACTTGCCTTTGGTTCCTACAATAACAGCAATGCCCCACAATGTCATTAAACATATCAGGTTGTTTGAGGCTTTTTTGACTGGATGGGAATTGCTGGAATGAGATTATTTTTCTGCAGTATTTAATGTTTGATCCAAAATCAGGCTTAAAGAAGAGGCCTGAATCAGGCCCTCATTTTGGAAAGCATGGATCTCGAGACCTATGTATTCATCTAAGCTCTGTTCAAACAGCTGAGCTGCTGCACAAGCCTAAATACTTTAGTGAGATCCTACAAAAGATTGTAGTACCTTCCACTGAAACAGAAGCAATTCAGTGGCTTTCAAAGTCAAAACCAGTTCTAAATCCGAGAAAATGCATCTGTTTCCAAAAGTATGCCACAGGAAGAAAGCACAGCATTTCCATTGAGGCCACATTCTCAGCTGCCACAAATCCACTCTACTAGAATAGCA
>NW_009930894.1:122568-149543 GCF_000696875.1 Nestor notabilis
ATACCAATAGAAGAATGCACCCAGAATAACAAGCCTGATCTCTTATTGTTTATTACAGTCGTTGACCTCAAATGTTAGGAAGTATATAGAAGGAATTTACAATTCTCCTATTATTTTTGTTCTGTTCTCTGATACAAGATCTAACAGTTTGTAATATATTCCTCTCTCTGAAAGGATAACAGATTTAGACTTTCAGTGTCAAGTGAATTCGGGAATGTGAATCATTCTATGTACCACTGACTGAACAGAAATTAAGCACACATAATGATTGAAAACAACAGGACAAAGAAATGCCCTTTTAGAAGAGATACAATTGGGAGAGATGATATATTGTCATCATGTGGGAATGTACCTTGAAATTCAACCTTTGTGACCAGGAAGACACACCTGGAAAAATGACAGTGTTGGCCAAATAGTGATGTCAATAGCCGCCTGCTTACGCAGTTGCTCTGAAACATCCAAGGGCACAATATGATTCACTGTAGCCACAGGTCAAATAAAGTCAGGAGCCAGATCCTGTTCTGACTCAAAAGGAGCAAAAGAGAAAGGGCAGGGTCTACAGATCCTCCCTGGCTGGATCCTGTTAGCTACAATGAAGCCTGCACTACTGGCAGCACACTGAGAATTGCTGGGGCCTGTGTGTCTTCCCAAACTGGCACAGTACATTCCTAGCAGTTAGTACATTAAATAATGAATGCTTCCAAATGCTATTGGGAAAGACTGTCCCAGTTGTGTGCAAGATAGAGCTATCCCACATCTTCGTACTCATGCTATGCAGGTGGTGATAGTTTATTTTTACTTGTTTAATTATCATTATGCTTGTGTCTAATTGGCCAGACAAGACTTTGTGCAAACTATCATCCAAACACAGGACAGGAGGATTTAGCAGCACTCCTGGACAGCAGGCAGATGACTTCAGATGTCCATCCTCATCTTTCTTGACTGCTCTATGTTACTACTGTTGATGGCAATCCTGGTCAAAAGAGACAACAAAGCTTCCAAGAAATGCAAAACTGGTTTCAAGTCTTGTCTTCAGGGATGCACTCAAACCCAGCAGCAGTAGGAAAATACACATCCACCTCCGAACAATTTTCTTTCCAAGTTTAGAAAGGATCAGGTCTTTCTCACTACGTATATTCACTTATATTCAGCCACTAACGGGACCCAGTAAGAGAGCAAAGGCTTAATGCCATGGACACAGAGGTGACAAACAGCTTTGCGTATCCCTCCCTCTCTTCACATTATTCTTTCTTCACAACTAAGATAGGTTGAGGTTTGCATTAAATCAGCTCACAGAGAAGACAGCAGGGCAGAGCTGGGCAAGGCACAGGTGATGCCAATGGGCAAAGAGTAGCACTTTGAAGAGTTTACACCCATCATGCACTCACCTTTTTCTCAGTAAAAGATTGTGAAAAGTCCTACAAGATGGCTGGAAACAGACTTCTGCTTAAGTAGATGTCTTTTCATCCATTTTTCAAACTCAGTCCCTTGTTTCCAGACTGCCTCTTACCCAACATTACATTCTTACTAAGCATCTGCAAATAACACCAGCATCTCTTGTTGAACATTTTCTCCATTATCTGGATGGGATGATGAAACCGCTGTCCTTTAGCTTGAACAAGTATCCAAAGGTAACTCCTCAGCACCTATAGGACACTGCAAATGTATCCTCAAGTTGATGGTCTTGGACCTTTTCTTTAAGCATCATCTGAAAATCCTAGGATGAGGTCAATGGCTGAACATTCTTTATGAAGCCCAGTGGAGCCATAAGGTAGAAATCTCTCACAGCCATTGGAAATTGAAAACTATTAAAAGCAAATCACTAAAGCTCTTTGTATCAATCTTTCCTTCTTTAATGCAAATGTACATTAGCATAGGTATCTAAAAGAAAAATTCTATAGGCTTCCACATCAAAAACCACAGAACCTACTCTCAGGGAAGAGGAAGCCAGTATGGCTGTTGTCAGTCATGTTAGATATTTGCCATTCACAAAATAGAACCCTCTACGCAATGAAAATCATACCTGATTAACAAGCAAATAAAAAACCAAAAGATTAATATTACTTCTGTTCCAAAACAGGGAAATCTCAGCACATCAAAGCAGCAAAGGGGTGTAGAATTACTGATTCCTGATAAGGCAAGAGTTTGCAGCACAAAAGACTACCGTGACATTAATGAGTTTCAGCATAGTGCTGAACTCCAGCTTTTCAGGCATGGCTGACCAGCACCAGAACAACGTAGCCTAAGAAAAAGGCATACAGAGTAAGAAAAGATCCTAACAATATACACAATTACTAACCAGCTAGAAAGGCTGTGAACTTTCAGCGCATTTTCTTTTTAAGCAATACTTTCTGGTTTTAGAAGGGGAGACCCAGCCTTGCCCTCTGATGATTTTTGCTATGCTAAATATAAAATGAATGGAAGACAAAGAGCTGGGAGGGAAGGGGGGGAGGCAGGCAAGCTTTACCGTGAATAAGCAACAAAATCCCCCATCACCTTGTCTTTGCCAATGCTGCAGACTAACTACTCAAGTTAATTCTGTAACTTTGAAAAAGCCCTAATCTAGATGAAACTTGAATTAATATGGACAGAGAATTACTAAAGGCTATGTGACCACGTGCTTTGCTTTTTCTAAAGCTTTAACAGACACTGGAAACTGACCTCAAAACTGGCCTCTTCCCCACCCCACCCCAAAAAAAACATTTAGTTTTAATGCTGAGATTAGATATAAACCGAACAGAGCTTTCCCTTCCTTCTCACAAACCAGTATAGTCTGGTTTCCTTTTCCCAATTGAAAAGGAAAAAAAGAAATCAATATTTGTGACCCAACATCCCTGAACAGGCAAAATGGCAAAAAGAAAAAGGAAACAGAAACAGTTGCTAAGCTTGTAGTTCTTGTGCCCTTTTTCACTTCTTACTGCCTCATACAGAAGCCAAATAGTCATTAAAAAATGTTCAGGGCACATTATATGCCAAATACACACCGGCGCATTACTAAATCTCCACTAGGACTTAAAGTAAAAAAAGGAAATTTTGTGTTATATTCTCTTCTCCCAGACAACTGCTGGACCCAAAAGCTTCCCCATCACATCTCTCCCTTTCTGCAAAAGATCTTCCTCCACACCTTTAACCAGTAGATGGGTCCTCAAGAATTAAAACAAACTCCTTCCCTCACAGCAAGCATTCGTTTTATCACTGCAGACTCAGAAGGTCCTTGCTATTGCCAAAAAAGACGTGGTGGGTGCCATCGGTGCAATTATCTCCTATCTTGTGATGGTCATAGACAGAATCAATGGGGATTTTTTGTTCAGGGGTTTTTTTATATTTTCTCACTTAATGGACAAAGCAGATTGCATTCTTTGTCCTCCTCCATTTTTACTACTAGTGCAAAACACTTGTCATCTATAGAAAGGTATAAATATTAGTTCTGCCAGTGCTGAAAGACACAAGCTCAAGTTAGGGACCAAAAGTTGCATCCTGGCACAAGACATGAGTTTGTCTATCAAATGACCTCCACTGGCACATGGCACAGCACCCTAAAGGCGAAATACATATTATACTTCAGAGACATGATTACAAACTCTAATCTGCTGCACTTCCAAAGAGATTATTTCAGTTTCCATCCCCTGTGAGAATTAGCTACACTTTTCACATCCAGAAGCAGAAGGAACAGCAAAGGTTGTCCCCTTTCCTCCAGACCCATTTGCTTGTAAGATTATTTAAATTTAAACTAAGAGTATCCAAGATACTATACTCTGTCTGGACACTGCAGACATTTTCAAATGTATTGCAAGTGATTATGAAGATAATGAGAACCTAACACTGTGGTCATGAAGTCTATGATATCTTGAAAAAAGACCTATCGTGTTTTAAAGCTTAGAATAGGTTTTCTGTGAATCAAGTGCTTAATTATATTCTACTATCCAACTCTCCCCCCTCCATGATACAACAGAGAGGAGACATACAAAAAATAGGTGTGCTAAGGAATGAAGTTGGAAACAAAAGAAAGAAGGTAAGAAGAAAATTTACTATGTGGAAATGAGGCAAGTGGAAGGCAGACAGAAAAGCTACAATAAATGAAAGACCAGGAGGAGAGTAAGAAAGCTGTCTCTCTAAGAATGCTAACTTCAAGATAGAGCGATTAAAGAAGAACAGCAAACAAGAAAGCACACAAACATTTAAAGCAGAGGAAAACCAAAGAAAGACAGTAAGAAAGGATACTTAGTATTTTTCTTCTTTGTTAATTGAATTCACCATTGTGAAAATTAAGTGTCCAGAAGTAGTAAAAAAAGAGCATGTATCTCCCAAATAAGGCTGGGCCAATACAGCAAGCAAAGAATCACCTGTAATTTATTAACTAGCACACTTAGCAGTTTGCTTTTCATTATTCACAGCTCTTTTTATTCATGAATATTTTGGGCAAGTAAAATTCCCTCACTACAATAGTACCAAAACTAAAGATGAGAAGGGATCTTGCCCATTTTTCCCTCCCCTACAGAGATTTAAAACAATATTTTTGTTCACAAGTTCCTATGTAGTTACCAGCTACACAGCTGAAGTGATACTCCTTCAATTCACGATATCATAACCTTCCCACAGTAAAGTAAGTGCTATGACATAGGTTGCAGTTTTCAGACTGGAGTATGAGGAAAACATGAGCCTTAAGAAAAAACAATGCTGTTTTCATGACAGTGTCTCATGTGTAGACTAAAGAATAAGCAAACGTACACAACAATGCGAACTGATTCTCCAAAGTGTCTGATTGTCCCCACATTGGTTTGGTGACACTGCAATGCTTTTGCAACAAGTATCCTATACAGACAGGAACAGAAGAGAAGTTGTAACCAGATGCGAGAGTTATGTGTGTCTGCAAGGACACACAGCCTTTTTGATATTCTCTAAGACAATCTTTGACCAGATTTAAGACCATCAGCAGTATGAAACACTGTCCCTTCAGTGTGTCGTGCTATTCAGGGCATTCTTACCCAGCTCAGCTCCCAAAAACATTTCTGAAACTTAACAGGTTATAAGGGAGACTTGAGACATACGGCAGTTAGCTAATTGGATGAATAATAAGGGAAGAAAATAACTGTTTTAAGACTGTTCATGTGAACTGGAATGTGATGTGGTGGCAACTACTCTTGACCTGTCCTCTTATGAGACCCTCAGGACATCAGACGTCTCGTCTGAGGGGATGGAGTTCAATGAAGATGACATATTCAAATGCATTAGAAATATTGCTTGCATGAGAAAACCATAAGTTTCTGATACAGAATGTATGCTCGAACTAGCAGTTTTAGCGAGCAGGTTGCAGCCACATTTGTTCCAAACTAGTCAAGTGACATTTGACTCTGCGCCTTCAGTAAATGCAAGTTGTCCTAATCACACACAATCCCCCTCACACTTCAGTGAACAAGGAGCCACGCAGATGAGCACACCACACATCAGGGTGAGACCCTACCACATTTCCTGTACTGTGCATCCGTGAGTTAAAAAACAACCCCACCATTAACATGAAAACAAACATTATCTGATAGAAAAATCAACCAAGACAAACAGTGAAAGAGAATCAATTAAAGAAGAAAGGGTTTACATATATTTGTGAAGCTACCAGGTGCTGTATCATTCAACAATGGCAAAGCACAGTCACTGCAATATTACATCTTACTAGCAGGCATATTTATTCATTTCCCCATTCTTGCAGAATAACTCAAAAAATAGCTTAATAAAACACCTTTGTGTAATTGTCAC
Organism: Nestor notabilis; assembly: GCF_000696875.1. Classification (NCBI taxonomy): domain Eukaryota; kingdom Metazoa; phylum Chordata; class Aves; order Psittaciformes; family Psittacidae; genus Nestor; species Nestor notabilis. Next base: position 128,320 of record NW_009930894.1, read on the forward strand.
TAGTTATTCTTGAACACTGTTATTCCCAAAAAAATTCATGATACCTATCCGGGAATTAGAAAAAGCCACTAAAAAGTCCTGTGGTTTTGATGAATGGAAGTCACAGTGCAATCTTTTGAGGCCTGGAGAACAGCACAATCACATTAAATTCCCTCAGCTCACAAAATGTCATCTTTGCATCGGCTGGTACAAAAAAAGCTGTTTCCAGCCTGAGGCGGTTATGATAAGGGATTTAGAAGCCATCACCATGTGGGCCATGAGATATAAAGAAATGCATCACCGCATTATAAAGTGTCTGCTGCTCACAATTTTAGAGCTAATGTTCTCACAGCTGTGTATGACTTAGACCAGCTGGGAAGAAGAAAGGGACTAAATGAGTCACTAGAAGGATCTAGTATTTTGTCTAACCTGCATTTAACACTCCTGCAGCAAAACTGTTGGTAAGCAAAATAAGATCAGATCATTATCCACCAAGGGATGGGGCTGTGTGCTCTCTTGGAAGCACAGCAGAAAACACACAGTCTTGGGTACGTATGCAAAGATGGCATTTCGGTCTTAGCTCTGCACTCCTAAGATACTACCACCAGCTAAAATGGCCCTCAGTGCAAGTGAGGCAGGTCACAGGTCACACAAATTACTGCAGCCCGTCTGGCATTCCCAAGCCTGCCTGCAGTGCTGCGCATAAGAGAGGGAAAAGCTTTTAGAAAGCCTTATCACACCAGTTCTCTAGCAAGCATCAGGCTTTCTACATAATGACATACAGGACACTAACAGCCCAAGATGAAATCTTATCCTTACAGAAGATAAAAGTCTGAAGATGGCCACAGAGGAGATTTGTCATTAAAATGCTCGACATCTGCAAGCTTGTACTTGTAGGCTTGGATACCACAGACTGCTCCTTAACAACACTGTGTCAGACTTCAAACAGGGCTCTGGGTGGATGCAGGATGCTAGATAGTTCCAGTTGGACACAGAGACCTCACAGCAGAAAATCATTACAGGCTTGAGAAATGTTTAAAGACCTAATTGTTTAATTAGTGATGAAGGCAGCTCCTTCTGGGGTTTCTGCTGCCTCGGGGTTCAATTCTCCATGAAAGGTCTGGCTCTTATATTCTGAGTACATGCAGAAGGATAAACAATGCTCCCAAGATCTTTGGTTTCGCCTGACATTTCATTTGTTCTCTGCCTCCTTCCCCCTCAAGATGTATTTTCACTTGTGAGATGCTCCTTCATCCAATATCATATCTGTCATTAATTGCTCAGGCTATGGTTCAGGCAAAACTTTCAAGTTAACATGCGATGCCACTCAGGAAATATTTGGTATGCCAAAAACCCCAATTCTTAAGGCAAATGTCAGAGCATTCACAGCATACAGAAAGGAAATCTTCAGATGAAGCTCTCTTCTAATAATTCCGCTACACTTACTCCATCTGCTTAAGAGTGCAGACTTTCACAGAGTATCAGTTTCTAATAAGTTTCACAATGGCAATATATTCCAAATATGTTTCAATGGATATCTAGCAGATGGACACTTGAAAAGTAAAGCATTGTTATTTCAGCCTAAATCTCATGAAGCTGATTTGCACCATTAATCTTAGTTTTCTTTGGTATAAGGAAATATATTTAAAAAAAAAAAAAAAAAAAGGTATAGAAAAAGGTTGGTTGTTTGGTTTTTTATAAAATGCTTTATTTCCCTCTGCTACTGCAAGAATAGCACGGCAGTGTCTCCAAAGGTAAGATTGAGCTGGAAGAATCAAAGCCTTTTGCTGCATGTTTCAGTGATGTAACTGAATTCCTGGTTTTGCACAGCACTTTATAAGATAACTGTATTTACTGTGGAACATTTACTAGCTTCTGCAAGGGCAATGGTCTGAAAGATAATTTTTATTTTTTTCAATTTTACCTTGTTCCACACATTTGTTTTCATTTCTCCAGCTATCAAATACAGTTCTCATAGAGATCAATCTTTCTATGCACACGTATTCTCACAACCCCCTCTACAATGGAAGGGAAACAGACTGAAGCTAGGACAGAGATTTAATGAAATACAGAGCACATGTAAAATGTGACAGAGACACAATTGCTCATATCACATAACTTTGATTGAAATATGTAAGAGCTAGCAAATAACCCAGAAGATTATGAATTTTCATGCAGAAATACATATCAAAGGTTTCTTAACCATTTATAATGCAGGCGATTCTTTTGGTATCTTCAAAAACAAGTGAATATTTACAAACCCCAAGTCTAGACTTTTATTCCCACATCTAAGTGCCTAACCAAACACAACTTAGTACCCTCTCCATCTCCATTCATTTCAAAGGTGTTTATTGCTACCCCACACATTTTGCAAAGTCTGGCCTCTTCCATTAAACTAATGAGTTAGGAGATAGCATTTAAGCACAAAATCCCAACCCAAATCTTCTGCACTTAGGCTTTCTAGCACTCTTCCGTGAGCTCAGTTCATGACCCTCAACCATTTACATGACTTAAGCTCACTTACACCAGAACTTAATGGTTCTATAAAAAGAGTTGGATTGCTGAATCACAGAATGGTTTGGGTTGGAAGGCACCTTACAGATCATCTGGTTCCAATTACCATGCCATAGGCAGGGACTCCTTCCACTAGACCAGGTTGCTCAAAGCCCCATCCAACCTGGCCTTGAACACTGCCAGGGATGGGGCAGCCACAGCTTCTCTGGGCAACCTGCACCAGTGCCTCACCATCCTCATAGGAAAGAAGTTTTCCTAATATCTAATCTAAATTAGATAATAATCTAAACCTTTTTTCAGTTCATTGCCCTTGTCCTATCACTACAAGCCCTCGTAAAAACTCTCTCTCCAGATTTCTTGCAGGCCCCTTTAGGCACTGGAAAGAGCTCTAAGGTCTCCCTGGAGCCTTTTCTTCTCCAGGCTGAACAACCCCTGCTCTCTCAGCCTGTCTTTGTAGGAGAGGTGCTCCAGTTCTCTAATGATCTTTGTGGCCCTTCTATGGACTACAAGCCCATTTTAGTCATGGTAATGATATAAAGCCCCAGCAGAGCTTTCACAAGGAGTGGAAAGAAATGAGATATAAAAATATACTTTCTGTGAAAGAACAAGGCTCACACAAGAAGGTACTCAGCTGACTTTCAATGAGCTAGATCAGACAACTATAAGAAAACTTCTACTGTACAATCTCCCTTAAACCTCTTATCAAGTAATAAGCTGAAGTTATCTAAGCAAAATTTCTTACACTTCAGATATTCATACAGACAGATGTTTTCACTGAACACAGAGTTTCATTATCCTAACTTTAACCTCTTGCACTTTATCTGTTTGCCTACAAAAGACAAAATTTTTGCAAGGTCTACCATGGAAGCGATGGCAATGGTATTTACACTCTCAGAAGAGCAGCTAATGATTCAATGTATAAGCCCTAGAGGTGGCTTGGTATATATTGGTGACTGGAAAAGAGACAGCCTGCATGCCATTTATTTATTATTTGCTTCAAGGATACTGTCCTCAACAGCTGTCAATCCACTGCTCAGAACACAAGCTATATTTCAAAAGGAAAAAACAGTGTCAAGTGATTTGTATATTTAATGGGTTAACTTTCTTTGGAGTGAAATTATTAGATACTGAACATATTTCCTTTTTTGTCAATGCATATTTTCCCTTTTTATCCTGTAGGCACAAGGCTATTAAGAGCTATCTGTTCTTAATCAAAGAGATTGACATTCTATAAAGCTACTTGAGAAGAGAGACATTTCATAGGCTGCAGTCAAAAGTACTGCATTTTTTTAAAAAACAAAAGCAGAAAACAAGACACACACCCCCCCCCAAAGGTGCACCAGTGAATAAGCTAGGTTCCACCCTCCTCCCCCTCAAAAATCCAAAAACCTTTGGGACCCCCTTTTTGGGACCCCCTACTCCCAAAAAACCAAAAACAAGCAAAAACCAAAAAATATCACACGAGGAATATATTCCAAGTTTTCTTAAGAAAATAAACAAAAGAGAAGGAGAGGAGGGAAAACATTTTCATTGATAAAACTGATACTTTTTCAACCTTAATCTTCATTAAAGCTGTTTTGGTCTGAGTTTTCTTCGTTCATCCTCTTCTACTATAAAAGTAGACAGAAATTACATTTCTAAGAGTTCTATCTTACTTTGAAGCTGTATCTTAAACTGAAAGGTTCTGAATCTAGGTTTCTACTTAAAACATTACCTATCAAAATAATATGTTTCATCTGGAGGAAAAACTTTATAAGCTTATTTGAATTCATGCTGTACAGATTCAAACCTCTATTGATTTCAAAGGCATCCAAAAAAGTGCATCATGAGCCAGATACAAATTCTTCCTCTGTCTACAATGTGAACTTACAACTTATTCTTTAAACTTTCCTTAGAGAGTCTTTCTTTAGATTATGATATACAATAAAGGAGTGATCTGAGCATCTATATGAACACCAAAAAAAAAGAAGCAGTCTCTCAAGTTATTTCTCTAAGGGGAGGTGCTTGGAGGTGGGGGGAATCCTCTTGGGCTCTTGCTTACTTTTTTTAATTACTCAGGCTGTAAAGCAGGTGTAGTTAATTACTTAAAGTACAAAGAACCTTTAAAAACCAAGTACCTGTAACAACTCTATTAGCATAAATACAAAAAGATTTTAAAGATGTAGTATGTTAGAGACTTCTTTCTGGTAAAAATATCAGAGATTTTCTCTTTCCACCAACATTAAAAGAGTTCTTCCCTTAATTACTTGGGATAAACTATTTTTAGAATAATACCATTTGTATGTATTGAAAAACTGTCACACTGTTTCAGGACTGAATCTTCACCATCTGGGAGCTTGGCCAGCACTCAATGGGTTTTTTTGGACTTTGGTTTCTGTTTATTGGTGAGGTTAGGGGGTTTCATTGTTGTTGGGTAGGGGTTGGGGATTTGGTGTTGGGAAAGTGGGTGTCTGTGGCTTTTTATTATTTACTTTTAATTCTTAAGAGAAGGATGGAAAATTTTAGAAGCTTGGCAACACCACAGCAGTCTGTAAGAGAAGCTGATGGCAAGCCCTGAACTGCATGTGAAAGGCACCAGTACCACTGCAGTGATATACTTAGACTTCGAGCATTTGTGTCCTCAGCAAAGGCTGGGAAGAACGCTTATCTCAACAGCAAACCTTTGAAGCCTGGTTGCAATAGAAAACCTAGACTGATGCCCAGGTCTATGTGGCATTCAGAAAGGCAACCCTTGCATACAAAAGCAACAAATTATATTACAATATTTGACAACTCTTTCATCTTCTAAGGCAACTTTGAAATGGTCATCTACTATTCATCAAAAAATACTTCCAAAATATAAAGCAGTGCCAAAAAGAGGGTTTAACTTTTAATCCTTCCCCTGAAATGATACTCCTCACAGAAGCAGGATGAATACCAGCAGTTCAGCATGGAAATTTCTCCCAGAAACAGCAGGAAGACGGGAAAAAAGCATGCAGCAAGGTCATTAACAAGACCTATCAAGACACACAAAAAAGTGTAGTAATACAAGATACTGATGCAGAAAAGTCCAGGTAGACAACCCCAAAATTATACAAATAGGAATAAATAAATTAAAACAAATCACAGCTGCAGAGTCTGTCTAATAAATCCTTGGAAGAAGGGGGGTGGAGGAGGAAAGCATACAGATTCTCCAAGTATTTAATAGTTAAAGAGAAATTTACTTCTTTCTGGGATCCTGATAAGTCAATGAATCTATAGCCTAGAAGCACCAGTTCATGTTGTTATACATTATATTTTAATATTAATACATTAATTTTAATATTATATTTAATAAAAAGTATGGTTTTCAAAATTACAACCCTCAGAAAGTTCTTAAGACTTGTCTTACACTTATGGATTGGAGTATATACAACCATAGGATCAGCTAGATTGGAAAAGACCTTTAAAATCATGAAATCCAAGCATTACCCCAGGACTGCCAAATTCACCACTAAACTACGTCATGAAGTAAAATGATATTAAGAGGGGGTTAGGCAGCACACAGTCACACAACTTGATCTTGAGGTCTGTTTCCATCATTTTTCACTCAGCACTGAATTACTTTTAAATGTAAGAGTTATGCAAAATAAATACTTCCATATTCAAAAGTGTGAGTGAGCAAATCTAGATATCCAGAACTCTCTTTTTATAAAACATACAAAAAATAATGAGGTCAACAAGGCAAGTCCACTAACATAAAATATTCATTATAACAGCACTGCAACATTTGCTCAGCCTATTTCAAGGACTAGCCTAAAATTTAAGGGGTGATCTAGAGCCCCCTTCACACAGTAAGAGAAGGAAATATAAATGCTAGCATTTGGGGAGTGGGGGGGTGGGGAGAGAGAAAAGACAGCAGGCAAAAAAGAGGCATATAATAATAAGCAAATTCTGCATTAGGATTCAGTTCCTAAAATATCTCCATTGTTGTCTTGGTTTCTATTTGTTTCCCACAATCACCCAGAAAGGCACGCTTTCAAAACTGTTATATAAAGACTCATTACTTGTTAAAGATGCTCAGAATTCTAGTATGGGATTCCTTGGCTCTGCTCAGAGCTGGGTTTTGCATAGGAACATGAGTGATTTTTCAACCAGCTGTCACATCCCAAATACTTCAGGGCTTCTGGGTGTTCAAGAGCTCACACCACCAATTAGAGCACCTGCAGGCAGAGCTGGAGCAATGCAAACCAACCACACATGCTCCCTTTTCTCCGGCCATCCTACCACTGCTCCAGAGCAGTCCTACACACTGGAGAACACAGTGATTTTTTTTCTTTTACCTGTATCCACTGGCAGGCTGGTGGCAAAGCTACTGAGCAGGGCCACAAACAGAGATCTTGACAATAACACTTAAGGGATTTCCAGCTTTGAACCATTTTTTGTATTACACTAACACCAGTTCCAAAACATTCTTTAACACTTTTATGCATATCTGTGCTGCATTAACAAGCATTTTTAAGCTTTCAAAGGTTTCCACTATATCATCCTTACCTGTGCAGTTTATCCTCCAGTATCTCCATATACTTTTCAGCATTTTCTTTTACACCAGTGACTGCAAAATAAAAGTTAAAGTTAGGTAATGGTATAACTGTACAGTTTTTAACCAACTCATCTCTTACCCACAGATTTTACATATATCAGTTAGAAACTATAATTCCATCAATTTTTTCCACATTCAAATTACAATGTGGGTGTCTTCTCCTTTTTTTTCTTGAAAGTCTATTTTATCTGTATTGCATTAACACGTCTTGTAAAGCCCACACACCTAGGTCCTCCCCTTTACCTTCAGGAGAAGCAAGGAAGCCTAACTTATTTGTCAGTCCATGCACAAGAGTCCTTTCAAATGTTAGGAATCTTGCATCAAACTTGTTTTGATAGAACCAAAACAGTATAGAATGGAAAGAGTTACCACTAAAGATTATTTTAAGATTTGTGAGGGGTTTTGTGGTTTGGCATTTTGGGTTTGTTTGTTTTCAAACTGGGTAGCTAGGTACTGCCTGCATGAGTCCCTACTACTTCTCTCAGAAGAAACTCCAATAAACTACTCACCATAACACACAATAATAAAGCCATTCCTCTGGATGACACTTGATACTTCATCATGGGTATGAGTGGGGGAAAAGGTAAATCCCCTCCAGGAAACAGGAGGCTTTTAAAGAATAACCATTTTCACATTATGCTACCTTTTTTTTTCCCCCTCCCTAATAGCTGCTTGCCAACTACAACTTTGGTAAGATTGTAAATCAGTTGGTCACTTTTAAACTCTTAACTCATTGTACGTCAGTTAAATATATATTTTACATAAAAACACATTCTACAGAGCATCTCTGTTTTGATGGGCAAAGCTTGCTGCGTGGATGAGGTACCCTGTGAATGTAACCATCCATCTCCCCCTGTCTTCCCTACAATACAATGCCTCCAAGCACAGTTTACACGTATCAGGTGCTTCACATATTTCTCACTCCCCTCTCCTCCCTCTTTTTTTTCTTCACAAAATAAAATGTCACACATTAAAGCCTAATCTGAAAACTCAGGATTAACCAAATCAACTGTGCTAAAGTTCTGTTCATGCACACATACACACAGGGGATTTCAGTACATGAAACCACATGGGTATTACCATTAGCAGTGAGCATCAGGGTCAACTTAACATCAACTGTTTGCAAACAGTGGTGTTCACCTGGTCACACAGCAATCACACATCACTTAACCAGTCTGCATCCTAATAGCATATATAGGACACATTTTGCAAAGTTGATTTATTTTGGGGGGAGGGTATTTAATTTACAAGAGACTTTATCAGGTTAGCAACACCCCCAAAACCCTACAAACAATGACAAAACTAAACAACTAATCAAACAAAATAAAACACCACAACCCTACTACTCTGGAAAGCACCACAATTTTGTAGCATCTTTAATCCAGGTTCACTGCCAGAATAGGTTCTGCAACACATCTTGAGTCAGCAGAATTCTGGAATATTGCATTTTACATAGACAACTGCATTTATTTGTATATTCACAGACTCATCTCACCACAAGAAGAGTGATGGTGAATGCTATGAAAAAGGTTATATAAGGATAACGGCACTGGAGACTAAATAAGTTTCCTCAGTTTGTACCAGTTCTCTAACAACTACAGGACTTAGCAGAAGTTCTCTGTTTCCTTACCATGCTTTTATTCCTATGCTTCCTGCGGAACTGTGGAGAGCCTGCAAGACTGAAAGCTTTCCTTTAATGACACACTACAGCTTTATATAAAATACCATCACTTTTTCCAAACTCCCTATCTGTCAGTCCCCAATGTGCTGACCTGAGGGCCAGTGCATGCTTTGATAGCAGATAGCTTAAAGGTGTATGGCTGCTGTACTTCCCCTTCACTTGCTATTGTCGTAATACCCTTCAACATGAGCTGTTTCAACTCAGGGGCTTATTCTTTTGGATAATAAAGTCAGCAGATATTATTAATTTTTGAAGAGGGATGAGAAGAGGTGGAGAATGTTTCACACTCACTTTGTTTCTAACCGATATAGTGACTTCTTATGTTACATGAAAGATAAACCTCGCTTTCAATTTCGCCTGCTGCGCTTGTCGCTTTTTAATTGGGTATGATCTGATAGAGTAATTCGCACTTTCACAGTTCAGTCCTGCCCCTACATGCAATTTTACAATGCCCTTGAAGCACACAGCTTAATATATCAGCATTATTCAATGACAAAAAGTAATGGACAAGAATACACCACTAGTCAAAAGTAGGTCAGTAAAAAACTAACACTCATTTGGAAATCACCTCACATCACTAAACCCTACTCTCTCCTGTCAAATGTTCTAACTACATTAAAAGAAATGCAAACTTTGCTGCTGAAAAAGAAAGCTCCCCAGACTAGCTCTGTCTCCTTGCCTTCTTCTGCATGTAATTGGAAGAGCTGTGACCTGAAGATTTTGCTGAAGGAAAACACTGCTTAAAAACACTGTGGAGGTTATTTCCCTCACAACAAACTGCAAGTAGCACTGCAACAAATAAAGAAATACTTTCAGCCTTTTAGATCATCCATTTGAAACAGAAGACAAGTAACAAATTAGCAGATTTTTTGTTCTAAATTAATGAATCTATTCACCATCACTTGAAAGGAAAACAAAAAAAAGCAAGCAAAAAGCTGTGCTGGCCTTCAATCTAGCTAAGAAAGTACTAGATGACAGAGGAAAAAAAGCAATAACAATTTATGAGATTCTTTTCTGCATAAACATGCCAAATGGTTTATTTTTACATTTAAGTGAATGGGATTGCTTTTTTCATCAGTTCTCTGGGGATTTATGTGCTTAGCTCTTATTGGCCTTGAAAGGGGGTATTAAAAGAAGTATAAATACAGAAAATCAGACACCAGGGTATTTACTAAGATTAAAAATAGACCTTTTTGCAAAGCCTTAATTGAAAAAGTGATTCAGCACTTCTTTCTCTTATTTTAGCATACATTTTTCTTCCTTCTTACAGCAGCAGGGGAAGTCCATTCTTGGAATCAGTCCTGGCCAGATGGAGCTGAGGGGCAGTGGTGAGCTCCTGTGGTGCCCCTTTAGTTGTTACAGAGTGTAAATCTGCCATTTTTGAAGCTGTATAAACATTTTTCAACAATTAACCTACATAGTGCTTTTCTAAAATAACTTCATGTGTTGTTTCTTATCAAAAAGCAGCCCCACTGGGGTAATGATACTTCTATTACTATTTGAGCCTGCACATGAAGGTGTATCGTCATTTTTGTTCTTCAGTCTTGGTCCTCACAAATAGAGCTTACAAAGACCTATGGACCATGACACATGCTTTGGATTCTATGATCAATGTTTTCAAAACCTTTGTAAAACTGAGTATCTGACTGGAGATGCCACGAACCCAGTTTCCATATGGAAGCTCCAGATGCAGAGATATTGAAGCTTGGCACCTCAGAAGAATTAGTCTTTAAAGTTGATTTAGGGGCCTCAAAAAACTGGTAGCCAATATCACAGCAGTTTTTAAGTGCTAGCCTACAGGCCTGTAGTTCTCTATCAGACAAGCAACCCACACCTTGAGCTCCAGAGATGCAAAAAAAGACTTTTTTTTTTTTAATTTTTGTTTTGTTTTTGTTTTGGGGGTCGGTTTGTTTTGTGGGGGTGAACGATTCTGTAATTCTATAAGGAGTGACACACATTATGGCACAAAACTAAAGGTTGGAACAGCTGCAATGGCTGCTAGCAGATCCAGACCCAGCATGAAAAAACACTGCCAGACATTACCTGCCTGCACAACAAACCTGAAAGTCTATACAATTAGCCTCTCCAATCCACAAGCATTACATTCCTTCTAAAATACTTTATTAGCCAGGTAAAACAAAACTCCTACTGGCTTCAGTGAGATTTTTGCATGACTTATGGGTCTAAGATGAGATTTGGCTCTTAATGATAGTATAAAAATAGAAGTAACTGATGGACATGCATTGATCCACCAGGGATAAACTCTGAGGGCAGAATTAGGTGTGAACAAGGTTGACAGGTTGCTTGTCCTCTCATTATACAATTTTTTAAATGTGGAAATTATTATTAACACTAAGAGCAAAGCAAAACCAGAACATGATTAGTTGAAAATATCTGATCTTTCCTGTCATGGAAGATGTGCTGCATTAACGTGTGAAGTTGGGGTCTGAAAAACTGCAGAATGGCTTCAATATATTTAACAGTTAACTTGAAAAGCCAGTCAAGCTTCAGAGCTACTCAACTAGATGTCAAGCTGATTTACCAAGCCCCAATAACAAGATTTTGGATTACAGGATAGTAAGGCATTTTGCATCCTGCAGACAGAAAGAGGAAAAACCCAAACAACGAGCTCTGCATAAAGAACAGCCGCCTCTCTCCAATGCATTATTTCCAGGGAACTCAATTAGAAAAACAAAAAAGGCCAGGATTAAAGAAAAGGAAATAAATGCCTCAATAAAGACATGCAAATACTCAAAAAAAAAACAACCAACCAACCAAAAAACCCCAACAAACAAAAAAAAAAAAAAAAAAAAAAAAAAAAAGAGCAAAAAAAAAAAAAAAAAAAAAAAAAAAAAAAAAAAAAAAAAAAAAAAAAAAAAAAAAAAAAAAAAAAAAAAAAAAAAAAAAAAAAAAAAAAAAAAAAAAAAAAAAAAAAAAAAAAAAAAAAAAAAAAAAAAAAAAAAAAAAAAAAAAAAAAAAAAGAGCTAACATTCGGGGTTAAGTCAAGCCACTAAATTCTATGCAGGTTAACTGACTGCCTTCCAGTAATGAAGTAAATACTGAGATACATAGTTACCACCCATCTCTTCCAGCAATTATGGTTTTTTTATAAGGAATGTGCTAATCTTCTAAATAGCATTGCAGAACAGCACAAAAATAGTCCAAGGAAATTACTGAGGTGGCCAAAATTTAGGAGGAGTCTAAACAGATTGGCTATTCTGTGAATAGGAACACTACATAAAGGTGAACTGGAAAGACAAAAATCAGTAGTGAAGATCTATGAAATTAAAGGCACACATTTAAAGACATAACCCAATCTTACGTGATGGAGTTGAAGATACTATCTGCCTAATTGGAGATGATTTCATAACCACAAGGTTTCTCCTAAAAACAGTTGGCCTGGAGAATAGGATACTGTCCTGTCACACAAGTGCAAAGCAGTGCTTTGCAGTGACATGGTACCAAGTGACTAGCTCACACATGGCAGTTCTGCAGGGACTGAGTTGTGTGAATGCAGCAGGGCTGCACTATGTGGGGCTGCTAAACAGCCTGGCTCCCTCTGGAAGGAAAAGTCTGCAGCAGCTGTTGGGTGATTTGAGTAATGTTGACCTTACCATAATCCCATCCCAAGAGGACAGAGGGCTTTCACGGATCTATTGTCAAATGCCACTCCACTGCTTTCACAGAGAGATGCAATATGTTGCATCTTGACCATATGAGTATTTCTGCCATCAGCCTCAGTTGCCTCTCCAGCACTTGATGGTCAACTGCTCTATACCATAGGGCAACTCTTCTGATATATAGAAATAGACAAAGGTTTTAGCTCCAGAATCACTGTCTTCAAACACTTTGCTCACTCACATTTCAAGTCTTATAGCATCCTGCCACTTCATTATCTCCATCTTTGTTAGAATCATAGAATAGTTAGGGTTGGAAAGGACCTTAAGATCATCTAGTTCCAACCCCCCTGCCATGGGCAGGGACACCTCGCGCTAAACCATGTTGCCCAAAGCTGGTGAGGAAAGCAATAAAAATATATGAGATAAAAATATACAAAGAGTAATAGAGAAACCAGAGCGCAGGACAGCATAGCAGTTTCCCACCTACAATGCACTGAAACAGGAAAAGCAGAGAAGTACAGAGCGAACAATTCATCTTCCTCAGGAAGTTCCCTTTGGGGTTGTTGATGCAGAAGGTCTACTGTTAACTTTCTGTCAAAAGTATGGGTACATCCTGAACAGGAGGAAGCATACAATCTAACCTCTAGACATGCTGGGAGCGGGTGATCACTGCTATACCCAAGACAATCAGCTTCCTCAGCTTTCTGGACACTCCAGAAAGGCCATGTACCAGCTCATTTTGAGATATGGCAGTGTTTTACACATAGCAGAACATGCACATAGCACATAGTGAAGAACATGCTCTGTTTGTGTCTCTGCTTACAAGGCTCTTCACATATTTAAGCTGGCTTAATTTTTAGGCCTTGCTACAATAGTGAATTTGAGCCTGCAATGAGTCAAGTGATACCTTGCCTTTGTAAAAAAATTACAACCAAACATACATAGTATATAGAAATACTGATTTTAACAGAGAAGCCACATCCTGCCCTCAAGGTAGATGTCAGGGCAGATAAAAAGTACAGAAAATCTCAGCATGAACAGAAGTTTGACAAAGAAATAAAAACCTAGAAAGCTAGATCTTATAAAGAGAAATAACAGGAGGTGCCAGCAGCTCTGCCTGTAGCAACTCACAATCCTGTCTCTCTGAGCATGGCACAATAGGTCTGCAGAGCAGAAGAGTGGGGAGGGGAAACCACCCTGAATAAAAAGGCACATTTAAGAAACAGACATTCCCAGAATTTACCTCCTGAAGCTTCTTCATTGTATGTGGTACTTTTCATCCAAAGAGACAGGTAACCCTTCAAGATCTGTGATGATTAAATTGCCTAAATTGAAAAGAATTACCGTACTTACACAGGGTTTCTAAGCTGCTTTCACATTTCTGCAAAACCTGGTGAGCTTGACACACAATGGTTTCTCCCATGCTACATACGGGAGACAGCAGGGGGAAGGAGGCAAATGACTTTCTACATACTTTCAGTAAGTAATCTACCTTAAAAAAAATTAGCTGAAATTTTACGAATTGTTTTATTATGCAGCATCAAAGCAAGCACACTGCTTCTAAATTAAAAGGGTGGTATGTTAGTGAAATGTTGGTCCAGCAGCAACCAGAACACTGAAGTTATATGACAACAGACCTGTCTTTATACTTAAGGAGACTATATAAAGTGTAGCAAGGGTTATCAAGGGATTAGTGCAAGACCATCCATGTCTCCTGCCATGGGTCTGGGAGCAGCCTCCAAGCCTTCCATCTGAAACGTCTCTCTTGCACATACCACCTCTGAGGTACCACAGGCCAGGTGCAGAGACTCCTATCACAGGTTTATGTTACTTTTCCATAGATGAATCAAAAGCTGCAGATGTTTCGGGTGCACCAAATGGAGCTTTGAAGTGGTTGCAGACCTAGAGACAACCATTCCTACTACCTCATACGCCTGGTACCAGACAGCAATGTTCTCCATTTTACTGCAGGGAAATCTGAGCTCAAATGCAAACTATCTCTCTGCTTTAAACTGCTGACATAAATTAGACAACTTCCCCAGAAAGGTTTTCTTCATGACAGACAAATTTTACTTTATTTTAAAAGATGTAGAACCACGCACAATTTTTAGCTCCAGAGTGACTGCACAACACCACTTCTGGAAGGATGCTGGAGATCCACATTGAGAACATCCTCAGGGGGTGGAGGCTCCTAAATTCTCCTGCAGGCAAGGGTTGAGTTTTACTCTCCTATCCCATTGCATGGATAGGATCCTTCTGTTTTGCTAGCTTCTCTGCAGTCACCCAAGTTACTGTTTACATAGAACATTACAATACAGTTTATCAACAACCTTAGCATTGAAAGGATGATACCCTTTCCAAAAAATGTGAGGAAATTTTCCTTTCACTTTCCATTCCTATTTCCCTTCCATTCTTCACTGAGCAAATGGGGAGAAATGAAGCAGAAGGCGGATGTAGAGTGAGCAATCTGCTTATATTTTCTTCATGTTTTCTCTTACCTGGTTTTGCTCTCTGCCTGTTTGCTACCTATTACCTCATTCCTCTGCTGACCACCTGTTCAGACCCCCCCAAAAAATGTGGGGTTTTTTTTTCTCATTTCTCCTTGCAAAGCAAAGCCTGAACATCAAGGAAAGCCATGTGTCCAGATTGCCTCCTGTGGATTGTCAGCAGCCACAAGAGATCATCTGGAAACCATTACACAAGCTAAAAAGGCAATAAGATTCAACATGTACATAGGCACCAAGAGAGTTCAAACCTTTTACTCAAATTACCACAAGTTTTTCCTGAAAGTAAGATTTATTTTAACACTATTAGATATAAAATAAAACACAAAAAAACAACCCACAAAGCCAAAACCAGAATGAGCCCTTTATATAGCTTTCCAAGACAAACAACAGAGAACAATTAGGCTTTATGCAGGGGCTAAGCTCCATGACAATAACTGACAACACCTAATGCCTATATTATGAAAAGGAGGAACAGTTCAAACTTCTTTTGTCTGAGGAGATAAACTGTATGACAAGAGAAAACGTGATTCAGTTTTTAACAGGATACCTTGTGGCTAATAGGGGTGATCCATTGACTAATAGACATATGTCACAGCTTTTCAACAACACCAAGACTTCTAAAACATAGAGTAGCTGGTTTAAGTTCTCCCACAGTTCTACCGAACTTTCAAGTAGACAGTATTACACCTAAAGTTTCAGTCCTTGAACTACAACCAAAAATCGATATTAAATGAGTAAACCACTTTGGCTTTTTAATTTAAGGTCACTAAGGAAAGATGGTCAAAGATTACTTTGCATCACTCAAACCCCTCCAGAAATTTTTCTCAAGAAAGTACTCTGCAAAATTTCATGCTACTCTTAATAGAGCTAATTATCTTTTCTCCACCTCAACATGTTAGCTAGTCATGCTATACAAATTAGGAAGAACCCAGGCACCTACGAGCAAAAAGCCAGAGGATAAAATACATTTTGCACTTCAACAAATACAATTATTTAATGCGGAAGATGCTTGTGCTCAAAACTTCTTTATGGAACAAAAACACAGCAGTGCAGCACAGGAAAAAAAAAAAATTTGCTCCCAAATACTGCCATAGAATCTGGTTACTAAAGAGATGAAAGGGAGAGCTGAGTACAAGCATAAGAGTTTTGAAAAGTAAAAGAAAAGAGAGGGAAAAAAAGTGTTAAAAAAGGCCAGTGTTACTGCTGACAAAGGAAAATGACAAACACTTATCTTCACTCCAGTAGAACAAATGGCTGCTAAGACATCAGTCCTTCAAATTATTCTAAAGAGCGCTCAAATGTATATACTAAAGGTAATACATACTGCAATAGCGACAAGAAAGAGGAATATTCAGCATTGCAAGCTATTTTTTGACAAACTTGAAATGACATCAAATAAAGCAGTGAGTTCCTGTACCAACGCTTACTAATGATAATTGCAAATAGCACTAACTTGTGGTTTTGCACGGCTGTTCTAAGGATCTAGAACAGGTCTTCAAACTACAGGGAAGCACCAATTTCTTTATTGAAAAATAGCTGACAATGGGCAGCAATACAGAGTCCCCCACACAGACCAATACGCTGCAGTTTTTAGAAGCCCTTTGGAAACTACTTGTCTACTGTTGGCTATACCAGGCACCTTTTCTACAATGCAATTACAGGGCTTCTAAACATTGTGAAGCTTGAGCAGAGCCTGTTCTGTACTCATTCCAGGCACAAGGAATAAAGCAGACAGCCTTAATATATTACTTTCCTTAATCCCTAATAATCTTTGCCCTGCTGCTTCTTTCTCCTCCTGGTATTAGGCAACCTGCTCACAACTGCTTATGAGTTTCATTACACTCATCAGCAATATTTGGCTATACTTGACATATCACTGTTAACATGATGCTTTTGAACATGAACATGCAGCAACACCTTAAAACCCTCTCTACTACTAACATATAAAGCTGTAGCAGATATACAAAATGTAACTGGGAAAACTACAACAGCTGAGCAAAACAGATGGAGCTGCAAGAATGTATGTGCACTAAGTGCTCACACTAAGCCTGAGCACCCAAAAGGGCAGAGTCACAGACAGGAGTGCACGCTGTTGAGTGGGCAGACCTTTTTTGAACTGCTTTCAAGACAGGATCATTAATTTAATTGGCTGACTTCAAAAATATTGCTTACACTATAAAATCTGTGTTACCTTTCTTACTAACTTTCTAATGCAAAACTCTGGTACAACAGAGCTCTAGAAAGCAACAGCTTTAGTATCTCTAAGGCAGTCCCAAGGAAGGCATGATTCCCCATAAGATGATAAAGTACATTTTATAAATGAGTTGCACATACCACTTTTGACTGCACAATAAACAAGGGATTCCAATGACATTCCAATGGAAGACAAAACCTACTACATTGCAGATTATCATGTAATTTCCACCTATGCTACTCTATATGTCAAAGTTTTTTTCCTTGACATCCTCTTCTGTCACCAGAGCCCGACATAAATCTGCATCTTCCCCTTATCTGGATGAACTATTAAATATTTGAGCTTCCTATAATCTTTTTTTTTTTCCCCTGTGTGAAGGGGGAGGGTAAGGAGACTTATTTCTTAATTCATACTTTGCTTACAGAGATGATGAAAAAAGCAGCTTTATTTCTAGTTCAAAATCTCTTTCTAGATTGAAGCAGCTTCAGCATCAATAGAAGAATATTTTATTTGAATTAAACCCTAAGACCTCTATTTGAGTAATGTCCATAAAGGAAAGGAATTAAAGACCTTGCGCTTCATAGGGAGTCTCATCAGCATTGTTATATTGTAAGTAAGATGAGTGGATTCATTCTTCATAGCAGCAGAATGCTTTAATGTAGAGGCTCTCCCCCTACCCGTGCCCCCCCCTCCCCCCCAAAAAATAACTGTTTCTGGTGGACCTGACACTTTTTCTTGACTGTTGACTGTGATTTTCTTTTTTTGTACATTTTGTCTGCCACACTACCCTAGCTGTCTCTCTGACTCACGAGTCTACACTGTTTGTCTCATTTTCTCTGCCATTCTTTTTTCTTTTCACTCCACTGCCTTTCAAATTCCTCTTTCGTGGTTCTTGTCAGCTTTGCTCTTTCACTTTAGCTAGAAATCATTCATTACCACAGGGAATTTTACTTCTGGTTTTGCTTTCCATACCAAACTTGCAGTGCCTCAGTTACCGCCAGAAAAGAGAACTTCCAGCACAATCTCATAAGAACTCCTAGGTCGGTAGCTTGTGGACACGCTCCTGGTCATTCTGGTGATGTTGAAATAACTTCCCAATGGCTGCTGTAGACTTTTTGTACGGTAGCTTAATTTAACATATTCTAATACCACGTGTTCTTTAGGTATGAATTCACATGCTTAGTTGATCTAATCTTCATGACCCAAACTATTTTTCCAAGAGGCACCTGGAAAGTTTTAATTTCTTAAGTTTTGAAGACACAATTCCAATTCCAGTAAAAGTCAACATCCAAATCTTTAAGACACCCCAAAAGCCATAGCAACAGCATCAGTGGTATTGTGAGGCTGCTCCAAAGTATACAAAATTAGGATTTTATCCCTCTTTCTCTCAACCTTTTTTTCTCACATACAAAAGCAACAGTAACTCTTCCTTCTTCTAGCCCCTCTTAAGAGATACTAATCAGCTTTTCAGACAACATCCACCTGTTTCTCATCACTCCTTCATGGAAAAGCTAGCAGCTAGCCAGGTAGATGGAATTGCCTGCAAGCCACCAGCTGGACCACACCAAATTTGGGCTGTGATGCCTAGGAAATTAAATCTTCCAGTAGACCCACAGCCTGAACAGAAAGAGGATGACTTGGGTTTCCTGCTCAGTTATCCAGTCACCAGTATAAGAGAGACAGTCTGCTCAGGAACAGACTGGAGTAGTGCCAGAAAGAGAAGTGGATCAGGTCAAATAGGAAAAAAAAAAAAGTCATAATGAAGAGCAGGTTGGAAAGTGCTGCTGAAAGAACTGAGCCCAAGGTGATACCTGTTGGTCTGAGCTGCTCTGCAGCTGATGAGCACATTACAGCCCACTTTCTAGGGCACTCTGTTCAAGCCTGAGAAGAGCCAAGTGCTCCAGAGCACCAGATAGGTGTTCAACTGAGCTGCTGCCTCTCTGCTTAGCTGACTGATACATCAGTTGAACAGTTAGAGTGATTTGCCTGCCTTTGGTGGTTTGGTGGGTTTTTTTCCCCAATTGAATTCTAAAGGTTGTGCCAAAATGCCCACAGTCTAACAAAAGTGGACTTGTACCAGCCTTTATGCTTATGCAAAGTTGAGGAACATTCAGTGGTTTTCTAAACTTCGAGGTCTCCCATAGATTTTGCTGTTCACACCAGGTCAAGTTGTAGATGTGAGAAATGCTCACACAGCAATGCTTCCACAGTGTTGGATTGCAAGAAGCTTTTTCAAAGCGCTGTTTGTGCATTTTAGCCATGAAACTTCCAGTGATATCAGTAGGAGTCACACAGCTAAATCCCTAAGCAACACTTTTGAAAGATGACTTATATTTAAAAGAGGATTAGAAGAAAATACTTCTTAAACCATTTCCCATGTAACATTATCAGTCTTAAATTCTGAGAAACATGGAATCGTTTGGGGGAAATACATGATTCACTGGGTATCAATTTTTCTATCCAATTAGGTTGGGCAGCTATGCTGAGTGTTTAACATATACCCATATTTCCCTCTCCCTTTCCACAGAGTGTATATATTAAACACAAGTTAAGGCTTCTGGGTTTTCAACTTTGTTGATTTTACATTCCTTTTGGGATTTAAAGTACTGTTTTGTTTAATTATTTTTCCTCTACTCATCCACAGTATTGAATGACAGTAATAATGAGCTCAGAATCACTGTACAAATCCCAGTAGGAACCATTCGTAGTTTGCTAATAGGACATTATATTTGCATTACCAAGTTCAGTTCAAAGCACGTTGTGTAAATTAGCTCTGAGGGTTACTACTACAAATCTAAACCCAGAACATCAGGTCAATTAGCACAGCTCTAAAGCACATTAGTTTGGGTGAAAACATAAGAGGTATGATTAAAGTTCTAGGAAATCCTAAGTACCTCTCAAAAGAAGCCTGGGTTTGCTTCTGGGAGAAACTGGGATGCCTCAGCTCACAGCAGTGTGGTCTGATACTGGTGACCCCAATGCCTGATAAGCAATGCTAGCCTGTTCCAAAGAGGGGGGCAAAATTAACTTGCAGGAGATGCGAAAATCCTCAGAACACCATAGAGAACCCTCAGAATATCACTTTCTTCTTCATCCAAATTAAAAAACAGGTGAGTTTGAGGAAGACTTGGAGGATCTAGGAATTTAACATAAAATATATTGCTTATAAGAAAATGCAACTAACGTAGAAAAGCTATTTAGCTGCTACCACAGAGATTAATGTAGTACCACCAAGCCCACAGCCAGAGACCAAAAAGTCACAGTTCAATAATGGTGAAAGGAGACCTACAACAAACTAAGGCAGGGAGTTCCCACTAACCAGTACTGTAGGACTACTTACCTTTCAGCAAACAGCATACATATATATACACACACACTATATATACATACATACACACACACGCAACTATGGAAGTAGCTAATGAACTTCAGAGACAGATACAGCATTTTTGGATCTAACTGCTGAAACACAAGCATATAGGCTACCAGGAGAAGGGGGATCCTAATGAAGTTCTACCTCAAGACTACAACTCTGATGAAGCCAAAGGATGTCACATTAAAATAAAAGAAAGGGCCAAAGGAAATTACTTTGGTCAAGTCAGTTTATCGGTCTAAACCTTCCAGTCAATTCAGGTCAGTCTTACCAAGCCATCAAGTCAGCAACAGTACACCTCTGCCCAGCCAAAGACGATCTTAAGACTCACTCCTTGGATCATTTTGTGGTTAGCTTCTGAAATTTTATCTAAACAACTGCCTTATAAAGCTGCTTATTTGAGAAATGCTAACTCAAAAACATGTTCTCCACAGAAATATACTTGAAATAACGGCTAGGTGACTTCAAAAATCATGTAATCTTAAACCAAATTACGGGATTTCTGATTACACAAATCATTCAACAGACAGGTTTCAAAATCAACTGAATAAAATTGGTCATTCTTCATACACTAACATGGATATAGCTGTGACACAGGAGGATTTCATCATTAATATTTATAATTTCTTTCTTTGTACCACATAAACACCTGTTTGGCAACTGCCTAATGGACATACAAGAGCTGAACTCACCAAAGCTTCTGACAAGCCCAGGAGGAAATGACTGTAATATACGCTGAAGCAGGTGAAGGGAAGGGAAGGGAGGGAAGGGAGGGAAGGGAGGGAGGGGAGGGAG
>NW_009930895.1:0-363 GCF_000696875.1 Nestor notabilis
GGGGGATGCGGCTGAGCCCCACACCCCTGCTCCGGGAAGGGGCATCCCGGGGGTTGGAGCGGGCGGGAGCCGGGATGGAGCGGGAAGTGATGGAACTGCCGCTGTCCGTGTGAGGCCCAGGCGGCTCCGCTCGCTGCACAGCCCGAGGGGAGCAGCCGGGAGTGACAAGTGAGAACATTGGGGCTGTTCAGTCTGGAGAAGAGAAGCTGCGTGGAGACCTCAGAGCAGCTTCCAGTGTCTGAAGGGGGCTACAAGGATGCTGCAGAGGGACTCTGCATCAGGGACTGGAGCGACAGGACAAGGGGTGATGGGGTCAAAGTGAACCAGGGGAAGTTCAGGTTAGAGCCAAGGCGGAAGCTCTTT
>NW_009930895.1:410-14516 GCF_000696875.1 Nestor notabilis
CTGTAAATATCCACGGCCAGGTTGGACACAGGGGCTTGGAGCAACCTGCTCTAGGGTGAGGTGTCCCTGCCTGTGGCAGAGGGGTTGGAGCTGGATGATATTTAAGGTCCCTTCCAACCCAAACCAGCCTGGGATTCTATGAATCCCCATTTGTGGTGAAGCTGGGAAAAATGCAGCTGATTGCTCTTTGATTTATTCATCGTGTTATTGATTTTCACTTCTGTCTCAGTGCAGGCTTCAGAGCAGCTTCCATCTGGCTGGTCTCCAGCTCCCACAAAAGCACCTACAGCTGCTGCTGCCTCCCCAGTGCTCAGGCCCCATGTTGCTCTGTGTGAAGACACATCCAGCATTCCTCGGGTCGCCTGCTGGGAACTCGTACCGCCAGACAGCACCACTTTCTGGGCACAGATGGGGCTTTTGCACTACTACGAGTCCAGGAGAGTCAGTGCTACAGTGGATCCTCTTCTTTGGGCAGGGAGAGGCTGAATTCTGCAGCCCTCAGGCTGAACACACTTTCCCCTGTGTTTTACTTTCAAGAACAGTGTTTTGCAGGCTGTAGATTTGGGGAGCTCTGTTTGGGAATCTAACCACACGGAGAAGGCAGGTCTCTCAATTCCCCGACAATCTTTTGTCTTTGGGGGATATTCAACCTCCAACTGATGTTTGCTTGAGGTGTTGGCATGGCCAACAGCCCCCCAGGCGAGGCAGGGAGCAAAACAAACGAGCAGCAAGCCTCCCTCCTTCCTTAGGCTTCCTAAGAGTTTTCTCCATCACTGTCTTTTGCCTTCTAGAGGTGTTGCTCAGGTTGAAGGGCTCCCCTAAGGTACAGGTATGTCTCAGTGGGAGCGATATGGGCTGCAGCAGTACAGGCTTCTGTGCAAGGTCTCACAGTTTGTTGTTCTCCCCGAGTGCCACCACACAATAATGGAATGCTGTGACAGTTTTGCTTTAGGTTTAAAAACCAATCAATTCTGGCACTCATCCTTCTAGAAAGAAGCTTCACAACAGAACTGGAGCACACCCAAGAGGCTGAAAACCAGGAAAGAAATTAAAGTATCCTGCAATTGCTTTTAGGTTAAAGCTGGCAATTGTGAAACCACATTTTATGTGCAGGGGTGGGGATGAGCAGATTTTGATTCATTCCTTGCTTTTGGAGTTGGAAATAACTGTCTCAGTGCAGGTGGAAATATTTGCTTCCGCCACATGTCTAATGCAGAGCCGGTCTGTGTGTAAAACTGTAAATGATGCTGCTGAGATTTGCCAGGACTGTTCTCATCTGAATTGGTTTTAGGGACATCTGGGCCCAGAAATTTAGGCTGGCACTACCCTGCATGATGCCACCAAACCTTCCCACAGGTGGTTATGAACAAGCACCACTTGTTTCCATGCCCACCAGTGCCTTCCTCCCTCCCTCCTCTCCACCAGCTGTCAGTGTGCTGGATGAGTTCTGAATGGGGCAGGTGGATGCAGTTTCCTCTCATGCCCATCACAGCAGCTCACACCAGACCCTACTTACTGCCCTTCTGGGAGGTGTGAAGTTAGGTGCTGGTGGGTAGAGTCCCGTGGAGCAGCAATGACTTCAGAAGGTGAGGATCTGCCTTCCCAGAGCACAGCTTATTGATGCATCAGACCCTCAGCACTGAGGACACTGTGTCTGGCCTCTGGTGAGGGTCATGTCTCTGCCACCAGCCAGCTTGGGCCCATGAAGGACTGCCCTGAGCATCTAACCCCCTGGGGAAGGCTGACCTGGACAGCAAGAGATTGTCTGGAGATAAGGCTCGTCCTGCCTGGAAGGGAGCAGTGAGCAACTCCTGAAAGGTAGGACCCTGTAGCATGGAGTAACGCAGCATCTGGAGGAAGCATAAGCTGCACAGTCATTTTGGTTGTGTTGGTGCATATGGTCTTGCTTGCTCGAGGTATTTAGGAGATGAACAAATTCCTGTGCTCCCACAGAGAAATTAAATGATGCTGTGTACAGCAAATATTGTATAACAAGTTTATTAAAGGCTGTAGAAGGCTTGGGCTGCTATGAACAAAGATGTGGGCAGAGGTGTGGGTTGATTTGAATGCATCTACATGGTATTTTTGTCTATAGCGGTATTTTAAACCAGCTTTACAATTGGCAAAGTTGCCTTAAGTTGCAAAAAGAGGTCAGGCTGGATACAAGGAAATGCTTTTTCCCTGTGAGGACAGTCGAATGCTGGAGCAGGTTGCCCAGGCTGTGAGCCCGTGTCCTCAGAAGCTTTCCAGACTCAGCTGTATAAAGCTCTGAGCAACCTGGTGTGGCCTCATTGCTGACCCTGCTGTGAGCAGGAGGTTGGGCTGAGATCTCCTGAGGTCCCTTCCAGCCTGAACTATCCCCGAATGCTGCCTTCACTCCTGGAAGGACTGGGCTTGCCATGCAGCCACGGCTCAAATGGTCCCTGTGCCCGCAGACACATGCTCACCCCTTCCCTCCCTCCATCCCTCCCCAGCAGCTGGTGTCTTGCTGGTGGTTGATGTCAACCCATTTGCTTACTTACGAGAGGCATCATTAGTGAGTAAGTGATTTATGTAACACTGCATCTAGTGCAAATGAAGGTAGAGCCGGGTTAAGCAGGCCCAGGGCAATGAGGGCACGCTCTGCACAGTGGGCATGGAGGAAATCACTGCAGGACGCTAGCAGGCTGGATTACAGGAGATCAGAGGATCGAGGAATGCTGGGTTTGTTTCCTACTCCCCATGCTGTGCATGGTAGAGTCATTTCTAGTCTGTTGCTGGAAGGGAGCTCGGTGTCCTTTACCCCAAGAGCTCTGCCTTTGGAGATCAAATGCAGGCTCAGCAATTAAAAACACAGTTAAAAAAATGGGTCACTATTGTATGAGCACTTTTTCTCTTTGCCTGTGTGGATTTTGTGTATCAGTTTTGCCTTGTGAGGCTGTACCAAACCCCAGAGCTACTGAGGTGGTGTAGCAGCCAAGGGCTATGGGGATGTATGGACCTCACAGCAACAGCAGGAGATGCTCTGCTTCTGCTTGACATGAGGGAAAACTTTAAGGGAAAACTTGGGAAAAGAGGGAAGGTGCTGCTTGGTGGTTGTTTGAGCAGTAGATGCACCTTGGTGGTTTCTTCTTTTCCACTTGTGAACTGTTACTGATTATGCTCCAGTGGCACTTAGGAATGGCAGTGCTGTTGTGGAGCAGAAATGGTGCACAACAAAGCATTTGCCAGCAAGGATGTACCTCAGACCAAACAGAAAAGATGGAGAAAGGAAGGACAGCAGCTAGAGAGGGCTGGCTGTGGGACATGGCACCCTAAAGCACTGGTGTCCTGACTGTACCATACACCAGACTCTGGATTCTCCTGAATTCTGAGGGAATTTGAGTGTAAGAGGCTTATACCTACCATTGCTCACCTCAGTCTGACCCTCCCCACCTCATGTGGTTGAGCAGATGATGTTCCTGCCCAGCTTAGTTGACACAACATTGGTTTCATCATGTTGCTAACAAAGGTCTGGTTTGGATTAGCACACAGGCATAGGTGATCAGGAAGGAAAAGGAATGCAAACATTCAGCCCTTTGGTAGGCAAGACAATAATCATTACTTACTGTCCCACTGACAAGCATCTTGCCCCTGTAAAAGAGTAAGTGCTATTGAACAACATCCTAAAAACACCATCCTCTCTAAGGAGGGAGGCCAGACCCATGGAAGAGGGGAAAGGAAAGCAGAACTGATGAAGCACATAAACATTACTGATTTTCAGAGTTTTAAGATGTTATTAGCAAAGCTGTCGGTGTATTTTGGGTGTGTGGACAAAGGCAGGGGGACAGCTCCTCCCAGGATCCAGGGCAGCACAGTCTGTTCTGCTGATCTGAGCCCCCTTGGGGGGACTCTCTTGGCTGTGAGTGCTGATGGATGCCGGCTGCAGGCATGGAAAGCCACCGGAGGCAGCTGCAGGCCAGAGGAGCACTGCTGGGCACACAGCGGGGTGCAGGGTGGAGGATGCTCCGAGATGGATGCAACACGCTGGTTCCTTCTGCCAAAGCAGTGAGAGCCGCAGGAGCTAAGCGGCAAGCCCTGCAAAGGGGGATTAGAGCAGTCAAGCCTGCGTTGTGAGTGCATGTGTTTCTGCTAAGAGACCCTGATGGGATCTAATGAAGGGATAACGGGAGAGGAACACCTTTGAACCAAATGAGCTCTCTCAGGCTTTCCCAGGAAAGGAGGGGTGAAAGGGCTGTGCAGGCTTGCCTTCTGCATCTGCTTCCACCCCATCCGTGCCAAGAGGCAGCTGGAGAGGAAAGAGGGGATTTTCATCCTGCCAGCATCTGCCAAGCACTACTTTTTTCCTGGAATTTGAGCTAAGGACAAAGTTTACCTGGGAGATTCCTGTTCCCAGTGTAAATCACACCATAAGAGATACGCAGCTGGTTATTAGCCTAACCTTGTTGCTCAGAGTAATGTAGGTATGACCCCTGCTAGCAGCTCTGTTTGTGCATTTAATCACAAGTTGGTTTACTGCTGGGGACTGATGCTGGCACCTGAGCCTCCTGGGC
Source organism: Nestor notabilis (assembly GCF_000696875.1). NCBI lineage: Eukaryota > Metazoa > Chordata > Aves > Psittaciformes > Psittacidae > Nestor > Nestor notabilis. The sequence goes on from NW_009930895.1 coordinate 4,943, forward strand.
AGGATTCGAAAGCAAGCAGGAGTGCACCTCTGCCCCTCAGGCTGGAGCCCACTGACACTGCGATGCTCGGCCACCCGCTGCAGAGCATGGTCTTGGCATCTGGAAAAGTCCCACCTTCTTGCATTCATCCCAGCTGATGAACATGGTCCATGCCCCCTCCCTAGGGCAACCTGCCTAATCTGGGAATCCATCCCTGGGCTTTGTCCTTGGAGCCACTCTCTCCTTGGCTTGCTTTCTATACATCTCAAAGGGCTGCACACTGCTGTGTTCAGCCAGTCTGAGGGTGACTGTATTATTTGTTACTACACACACCTAACTAAATGCACATTTATGGTGCTGTGTATTGGTTTTAAGCAAAGCTATTCTTATGATCACATTCATTGACAATTAAAAGTTTATATATGGAAATCTAGCTGACGATATGAATGTTGATGCTTGATTATAATGACATATTGCAAAAAGAAAGGAAAAAAATAGTAGTTCTCTTTGTTCTGCCTTTCTTATCAGAAGTAAGAACCTGGTTAAATCAGTTCACCATTATCCTACACTTCAGAATAATGCTGCTAAAAATGAAACATTAAATTAGGCTGTCATTTTTCTGTCACTCACTTGAGAGTCAAGTTGTCCTTCTGCAAAGCTTTTAGTTTCCAATAAAATGCCTTATGGCAGGTATGTGGAATTTCAGCAGCAGCAGCAGCGACTGACCCACCTCCCCTGGCAGGGCTGTCCTGCTCACTGCTCCCTCAGAGGGAAACTTTGCTTCTCCCTCCTGTAAATCCAGGCAGGAGCACAGCCCCCCTCTCTTGCCTGTGTGCCCAAGCTGTGCTCCATGGGATGTGCAGCCCTTCCCTGCTGTGTAGCTGTGTGGGACATGAAGGGGTGATGGGTTCAAACTGAAGCAGGGGGAGTTCAGGTTAGATCTAAGGCAGAAGCTCTTCCCTGTGAGGGTGCTGAGGCGCTGGCACAGGGTGCCCAGAGAAGCTGTGGCTGCCCCATCCCTGGCAGTGTTCAAGGCCAGGTTGGACACAGGGGCTTGGAGCAACCTGCTGTGGTGAAAGGTGTCGCTGTCTGTGGCAGGGGGTTGGAATTGGATGATCGTAAGGTCCCTTCAAACCCAAACCAGGCTGGGATTCTATGGCACAGTGCTGGGATTTCTGCCTCAGGCACAGAGTCCTCTCGGTTTTTGCAGAACATCTTAGGTTGCAATTATGCCTTATCTAATGGATGGGAGGCAGTGCTATTCGGGTAGTAATGCACATTCACACTTGGTTGGGCTATTTTGGTGCAGGAGGAGATCTTTCTCTGCTGCATCACGAAGAGGCCCACACTGCTCCCATCTGCTGAATAGTGAGTGTCTTTGATGGATGCGCCAGGCAAGCCAGCTAAACTCCCCCTGAGATTCTGTTCCTTCAGCAGTTTGCTTGTCCTGAGGTTGTTGGTTTTACCTTTGAGCTGTTGGGATCGAACAGCCTGAGGAGAGCCTAGAAGTGAATTTGTTCCTGGTTTTAGCTGGCAGGCTCCATGTGATCAGCATGCAGCCAGTGCACAGACCCTGCCCAAAGCCATCCGAAGCATTCACCCAACAGAAATCCTCAGGCTTCAGTTTTATGTCTTCAACCCACAAGCCACCATTCTGATTTTTCAGGCAGTCACTCTGCTTAATGCTAACTTTAGGATTTCACCAGTAGTTTCTAGCCCAAACTTAGCATTGCTTTTCCTTCCCAGGTTGAAACATCTATACATCACATCATTAGGGCCAAAAGATGAGTACTAACTGAAACCAGTTATAGCAATGGTGCAGCCTCCAAGTGGTCCTTGTATGCAAATTTTCATGCCAGATGGAAGCAGGTACCATCCAGCATTGATAGCAGTGACTGTTCCTAAGGACAGACCTAAGGCAAAGCTGATCAGTATTTGCCACCATACCACCTCCTTCCAGAGCAGACATGACATTAGTCACCTGGTACAGAGATGTTCTGTAGGCAGCAGGTGGTGATGAAATCTGGGTTGTTTCTAGCACTTAAATAGCTGGATACAGGCTCAAAGGTAACTGTGAAGCAGGGTTTTTAGTAGTAAGGGAGGCAGGCTGTGGGAGGAAGGGACATCTTGGTGCTTAAACCTGTCACATTCACAATGGGCAGTAGAAATACTTACATGGCTAAAAGCCTGCCCGTGGTGCAGAGGTGTCTGATCTTGCAGTAAAACTGACTTTCTTCTAGTGGTGCAGTCTCTACTCCTGTTCATTTAAGAGCTGCTATGTGCCTTTGGTGCTGCTGACAGCAAGTGCTAGCCAGAGCAAAGCCCTTCCTCCAGCTCTGTGCAGTGGCTAACTTTTGACCTGTAATATTTGGTGGGCTTTTTGTTGTTGTTTTTTTTATAGGCAGAAACTGTTGATCATATTAAGCAATGCGGAGGACGTGCTGCTGATAGGCAGAGATCATCAAGATTCAGGACAGGTTGAGTTATTTTCACCTCTAACTGCATCAGGAAGGGCTGCTCACTCCTGGGCCCTGCCTGGTTCCTGTGTAGGAAGGGATGTCAGCACTCTTGGCAGCTCACCTCTGTGTGCAGAGATCAGCCCACGTCTGATCCCAAGCTCCCTTGGAGTGCAGGGAGCTTGGCTCCTCTTTGGTTTGATAGCTATTTTCCTTTCAAAGACAGCAGTGACTGCGGGTGAAAGGCACCCATTTCTAAAGTAACCCCTCTCCCTGAAAACACAGGATTTAACTTTCTCAAAGAGCCTTGAAACTTCTGACGGAGTCACAGGAAGCAAAAGCAGCGATGTTGGGGATGAATGAATGGAAGGCGCCTCATCCACCACCACAGTTTGTTTGTGTCAGAGCTGTCATGCCTGGGACTCCCTGGCTCAGGGGGGACCTTATCGCTCTCTACAACTGCCTGACAGGAGGATGGAGTGAGGTGGGGTCGGTCTCTGCTCCCAAGGAACAAGGGATGGGACAAGAGGAAATGGCCTCAAGCTGCCCCAGGGCAGGTTTAGATGGAGCTGAGGAACAATTCCTTGCCCAGAGGGTGCTCAGGCATTGGAACAGGCTGCCCAGGGCAGGGCTGGAGTCACCGTCCCTGCAAGTGTTCACAGCCCGTGTAGACGAGGCCTCAGTGCCAGGGGTCAGTGGTGGCCTTGGCAGCACTGGGTATGGTTGGACTTAAAGGTCTTTTCCAGCCTGGAAATGACTCGATGATTCTGTAACCTCCAGGTGACAGCTCCCTCCCAAAGGCCTGGGAGGTACCTGATAGCTCTGCATTAATTCATGTGCTGGAGAGACTAGGGCTCACCTGACAGCGTGGTCCTACAGGGATCCCTGCAGGAAGGATGCAGGTAACTCCCAGTGTGCCAGTGCTCCCCTCGCAGACCCTGGCAAGATGCTGCTGGGCAGCAGATGCAGCAGTGCCGTGGAGCTGCTTTCTAACCAGATGATTTCATTAGATCAAGCCGAGCTCTTAATCGGAAGCAGGGCAGCAGTGCTGGCTCCAGTGGAGATTCAGCTGTCTGTAGCAGAGACAAGGTCTCTTCCCATCGTCAGCGCCTGGTGTAACCTCCCTGCAGCCAGTGTGCAGCGTGCAAGGAGGGCTTGGCTTTCCACAGCTATTGTTCTCAAGTGACCCACACGCTCATTTGGGGCAATGCCCGAGTAGATGCCTAATGTAAAACCTGCCAGTAAAATGAGCACAGTTTTTGTTTAACTTCAAAGATATTGGACCATCTTATAGTTGAGCAATTTTTTACTGCACAGCCAGGAGCTTCCTCTTTTTAAGTTTCCTCATTGCACACTTATGAAACCAGATTCTGTGACCCTTAAATTTTGTCCCCTTCAAAGTGGCTGCTAAATAGGTGTTTAAAATCCCCCGGTCTGCAGGTTTGTGTATGGCAGACCAAGAGGGAGTGAGACCTGTTCATAGATGACAGCAGGAGTTCTCATTTTTCTGCTTTTTCTATTGCTTTCTGACACCTCTAAACCAAGGTGCTCCAGAGTCATGAAGTGCAATCTGCACCGATGAGATTGAACTTTATCTTTGTCATTTCAATTCCTTTCTTTTTCTGCTGACCTGAAATACTGATCCCTGCTTCTGCGCCTTGCTGTCATTCAGTTCCTGCAGCACAACTCCTGACTCCTGTAGTGCCCAATTGAGAGGACAGCTTAATGTACATAATCAGCTCCCAGAATTGTTGTGCATGGAATGCTTATGCATCTTCCCGCTTTCTTAGGCAGGTCTGTCATTAAATCATCCCAAAACACGTTAAGAGTGCACACACTCATATTCATCCTGCTCATTAGAGATTCCAGGACTCCATGTTTCTCAGGTATGAGGTAAGCAACGTGCTGTGCACAGGCTGTCATCCCTCACATCACACATCATTCACTGCACACTGCCAAAACATTATCCCAGCAGTCACACCACATTTGGCAGTGTAAGGGGTGCCCTCTGCCAAGCACAAGACCATAGCACTGCATCTGTGAAGTGCAGGCTCAGAATGTTGGCCAGATCCTTGGCTGCCATATATTGCTCTCATTGTGCTAACCTCAGAGGAGCTACCTGCATTGGCAGGTCAAGATCACCATTTAGGAATTCGGGCCATTAATGAGACAGATGGTCTTAATCTTCTGCTTATTGGATAGTTGCACGTCACAAGTAAGACTTACTGAACTGTTACGGGCACTCAGCACACACCTCAAGGACTAAGAGTCAGTGGGAACTGAATGATTGCTGCCTCCACAGCCAGGTTGGAGCAGATGGCAGGCGAGCAGCTCTCCATATGGTACCTGTTAGGTCACTGGAAAGAAGACCGGTTCTCAGGACAGTTACAGCTTCCATAAAGAATAAATAAACCACCCACTGAGCCAAATAATAACTCTAATATCCAGGAAACACCTTAAAGGATAAATGTGCAGGTAAATCCTGCCACAGAGCCATCTGAATCAGGATGCTGAAACCCCCGTGAGAGGTGACCGATGTGTTTCTGCTGAAAACAGCATTCCTCACTGGTGTTATGATTTCATTACAGTTGGTATAATAACTCAGAACTGCATTTATCTGTCTTTGTCAAGCACCAGTATGGCATGATGGGTTGGGGGGGAAAGGGGGAAAACAGCACCATAGTACAAGCTCAGTGAACACTTCAGCTTACTGCATCTCAATCTTTCTTTTTTCCCTTGTGCTTCTGCCTCAGCTGGTTTTGAGTGCTGGCCCTGCTACTTTATAAAGTGTCACTGTGCCCATGGGTGCCCACCTCCATCTTCCAGCTTTCCCTTGCTAGCACAAAATGAACATCAGTTCAATGCCAAGAACTGGGCCCCATGAGTCAATGTGATTTTTTTTTTTGGCCGCTCTCTGTGGCCCTTATCAAATCCATAGCAAAGCCTTTCAGTAGAGTTAATGAATTATTCTGCAGAGGCCAGGCAGTTTCTGGAACGCTAGACTCAGACATCACAGAACTAATCCTCCTATAGCCCTGTCACTGAAAACACATCAGTGTTTCTCCCTTTCAGCTTCCTTGCATTTCAGCTACTGGTACAGGAGTGGGTTCGTTCTGGCTGAGTTGTGTTTCATGAATCACAGCAAGCCACTCCTTGCAGAGATGATAATCATTCTAATCTTCTACCATTATCTCCCAAAGCATCAGGAATGTCCTGGATAAATATTTACAGCAAAAAGAAGAGACCTCAATTCTCTGTAGCTGAGCTGGGTTAAAATCTGACCTTCTGCTTGGAACTCATCTCCAGTCTAAAGCTTCAGTGTATGACAGGCACAGAGAACTTGCTCAGAGCAGGGCTGAAACAAGAGTAAATAGAGGGCAAAGGCATCTCAAGCCAGAGGCTGCTCTGATGTATGCATGGGTTAGATCCCATGCGGGTGTGAACACAGTGAAATCAGCACAACTGTAGTTGTACTCCTCAACTATTAGTGTGAATATCAAGTCATTCACACTAACAGTTACTGAACTGCAGCCATATGAAACGTGCCTCATCAAAAGGAAAAAGCCCTGAAGCATTAAGCCTGCTAAGGTCTGCTCTTTGACCTTCTAGAATGGGACTCGGTCTCACACACACACACATATGCTCTCCTTCATGATAGTGTTAACTGGTGCTGCACTGTTTATTTTAGCCTGTCTGCTCCTGCATAAGCACTAGATCAGCAACAAGATGTTAGGAAGCCCTTTCTGAAATGGAGCAGCTTTACAGCTGTGCAGGACAAGAGGCTTCCTCATTCCTGTGGGGCGGATGGTCAGTGTGGGCACCAGGGTCTGGCCCCAAAGCCTCTCTACAACATGTTTCATATTAGGATGTAGGGCTGAGCTCTGAGGAGGAGCCAGAACCATTGTAACTCAGTGCAGATCCCAAGGTTGCCCTGGTCTGTTTCCAGGTTACTGGGAGTTATGAAAGTCCAAGACAGAGGAAGACAGAGCAACTGAGGAGCAGTGTCGCCATATAGGCACTGAAGATGTTGGGGCTGGTATGTCCCTATATCAAGACTCTTATGTTGTCACAGCAACATATTCAAAAGCACATCAGAAAACCAAGGCAAAAGAGGCAGTGCCAAGGCTCTCATTTCTCTGGCTCAGCTGTCCCGTTGATCCAGGGACCTGCTCATACCCTGGGGAAGGAGATGCTTTTACACCCATGGGCAGCAGAGGAAGGCCAGTGCCACAAGCTGTATGGTCTCCACGTTCACGGGCAGTGTGAAGACATACCATTTGGCAAGGAGGAGAGCTGCCAGCTGCTGGGCACCACAACCCAAGGAGTCAACCTGCTGCTGCTGAAACCACTCCTCAGATCCAGCAACCCCATATTCCAGCAGCTCCTCCAGAGACCACCACCACCACCAGGACAGTTTGCTTTCTGGTATGACCTAACGTTAGCTGGAGGGAAGGCAAAGGTAGCAGTCAGACTCTCTGCTTTGAATGCTGCAGCTTGGCTGCCGCTAAAATCTCACTCTAGAAGTTACATTTCTCCTCAGCATCATGTGTGCGCTTCCCTATTAGAAGCCCTCCCTGTCAAAGAAAGGTGGTTACTGCCTCCAGGAAGCTGTGCTGGGCTCTGCTGACAAAATGAAGACGATCCAAGCTGTCAGGCACAGACACCATGCTGTGTGTTTGTGTCCTCCTTGCTGACAGATGATTTTACTTTAGCAATAAGCAGCTGGAAGTGGGACAGATTGTTTGTTTTGCATTTTACTTTTTGTCAGTAATTCTCCAGGAGAATCTCTCTAGTTCTGCTACCAGCTGCTAAAACAGATCCTCAGGGACAGCAGCACCTAGCCTTCCCCTTTTGAGAGAGTAATCTGGTCATTGAAGTTTCTGTTTCATCTTTGCTGGCACTTGAGGCTTGTCTGTATGAAACAAAAATAAGACAGCATTGAATATTACGGAGTATCTTATTTGGGAGCATTGGGAAAAAGCAGTCTTAAGCAGAATAACTATCCTTGCAGTAGCTGTTCTCAAATGAAACAGTCTCTTCCTCCTGGTAGGCAAGCCCTGAGGGGGCTACCGATCCACAGTACCATTTCACTCGGGAAAGAAGGGAGGCTTTCATTTATAAACCATTCCTTTCCAGGTAGGCAATCAGTTGGGGAAGTAACTGGTGTGAATTTAGCGCAAGAACCACTTGCAGATCATCAGCCCTTGGTAAGCAGAGCTACAGCATCCACCTCCAAACAGGCAGAGCTGTTGCAGGTTTGTGTGCCCATTGCCCCCATCCCCTCCAAGGTGCCAGGCCCCAGCCCAGGAGCACAGCTCAGGCTCTGTGCCCATCTCCACGTGTAGCCATTCTCTCCAGACCACAAGCACTGGAAACGGGCTGCAGAGAGCGATCCTCTCAGAGACTGGCCCAGGAATGGTGCCCACTGCTGCACTTCAAACCACCTTTTCCTCTGTGGAGAGCCCAAGTGACTACAGTGGGTCAGAGACTGTATTGAGGGCGATGTTGAATGGAGCTGTTCAGGGTTTTTTTGCAGACTTCCATGATGGAATGTCTGTATTCTCTTGATATAAGGGGGTGGACAGCTTTTGCACACAGGAAGAACTGCCTTGGCTCTTGCTTGCAGAGCTAACCTCAGCTTTCCAGCAGCTCCAGTCCCTTTATTTCAGTAAATGACCCTACCTGCTAAACCACTGATCTCCACACTGGGCGTAAGTGTGGAAATCCAGCACGTTCTGGGTTTTCCTGAAGGGGCACAGGGAGCCCAGTGCCTTGCAAAACCAAAGCCTGCATATTCCGTTTTCGTCCTGAGACACTAATCATAGAAAAGGAACACAATGCTCTGGTACAGTGACTGCAATCTGCCTGGCTCGTCTACGAGGAGGAAACCGTCAACAAAGTCTGTGTTGGTTCCCATTTGTCCCTTTAAGTTCATGCATATAACCCAGGATCAAATCTTCCTCTGAATTTGCAGTTTATAGCTTCAGCCTAGGAGGACGTGTGTGATGTACTTAGGAGGTTTTGTGTATATACATCTAAATGGGTGGCCTGGGAGTTATAGTTGGCCCTGACTGCCTTTGTCTCACAAGCAGTCAGCGCTTTGGGGGCCATGTGTCTCTGCTTTTCTCACAATGCTGTGCATTAGTGCTATTCCTCAAGCTAAGAATAGATAGTCCTCAACTTGATGGCTGTTAAAACAGCACAGACCAGAACGGCAAATCTTAGTAATATGCAGCCCAAATCCTGCTCTCAGCTGCACAGATTTTCTGTGCCACCATTTAGAAGTTAATGACTCACTAGGGACACTGTGGTGTAGATGAAGTACCATAACAAAGAAGTGCTGGTTGAAAAACCACTCTCAGAGCTCTCTCTGGTTCCTCTATCTCAGTGTAGGAGGTAATTTCAGATAAGGTCTCACAGGGATGTGCTATGAGCCTGGCTCCACTGGGTATTTTTATTAGTGTCCAATAAGACTGACTGGAGAATATATCATTTTGCAATGACCTTCTTGCCATGAAGGACTGATTGGAGCTGGTTCTGCCTTCATTTAGCAGCAAAGTGGACGTTATCCTTAAATCCTTGTTTAAGGGAATGCATTTTCACCACACAAATAGTCCCTGAATGTCAGTGGGCAGCAAAAATGAGGCCTGGAAGGACAGGGTTTTGATTCTACACAAGTTGTAGGGAATTGCCCAAACTTGCTGAATTTCTCCATGTAGAAGAAGAGGTCATAAGAGGGCATTTCAGCCGCCAAGTGTCTGTAAGGTCCTACATGGACTTTACAACAAAAAAAGGAAAAGGGACAGTCTTGTCGCCACGTATTAAGAAGAGACACAAGAACACTGACCAGGCTTTGAGAAGATCATTTCAGAGGATTGGATTTTGAAGCACTCATATACACTTTGAATAGCTCCTTCTCTGCAAAAACCCAAGATTATTTCAGAAAGTTGCCAAGCAACGCAGAGGCCATATATTGTAAAGACGATACAATCCAGACACTTGCTTCTTCAAAACCAGAGAATGGGATCTGAAGGACAGGTCAGGAAAATCTTGCTTTTCTGGGCCCCTGTTGGCTTTCTTGTCCCCCTGCTTCTTTCACACACAGGACTGCCTCCCCTTCCACCACCCCCCCTCCCCCC
>NW_009930895.1:14547-17124 GCF_000696875.1 Nestor notabilis
CCTTGCTTCATTTTCTGTATTGGGAAGAAGGAAAAGACAATGTGCTTAAAGAGACAACAAAAAACTCTAAGAAGAGGCAAAACTATGTGTGACAGCATTACAGTGTATAAGGAAGCACCAGTTAAGTTAGACGTTAGCAATGCAGTTTAGAGTTGAGCATTTCCAAAGAGATCTTGATAAATGCAGCCCAGGTCTGCACCATTTACATATCCTGCCTTGCCAAAAGGAGCAAAGGTAGTCACTGTAACACTCACAGGAGAGGAAAAGGCGGGGAGAAAGATGGATTTAATGGTGCACATTGACATTTTTTACTATTTTTGGTTCATCTCTGTGAGAGAGCCAATGAATGAAAGGCTTTAAAGCAGCTGCCTGGCACTACTACAGAAATGCTGAGGAAATGCATACCTTGGGTGTGCAGAGAGGTGGCAAGAACCTGTGCATAGTCCCCACCGTGCTGCTCCTTTGTTTCTTCTCTGCAGACTAAGCCCTATGAGCGCCTTTCTCTACACTCTGCACCACACTCATTGTTTCCCCATGCCATTGAAAATGGCAATAAATAATTACGTTACTCTCTTCCCTCTTGAAAATCTGCATGGTTTAAATTTCGTTTTTCATAAGCAGGTCTTTGGAAAAGTTGTTAGCCTCTGAAACGCACTTAATCTTTGGACAAATAGACTTTACATGGTGCACTGTTGTCTAGCAACTATACTATAAACAGCCCTCCGTTTGTCCCCGTGGGTAATCACTGATTTCTTGGGGATTAAGGCTTAAGTAACACTCCAATCTAGGTGCGTGCATCAGACCACGCTGTATTACAGCAGATTACATCTCCTACTATACAGCTTGCTTAACCATTTAGAATCACAACAGAAACCCGACGACTGCAATGATAAGAAAATGAGCACTAGCTTGTCAAATAATTAGTATTTTGAGTTATGATGTAGAACGTTTTACTGGCAGGCTCCAGAGGATTTCTGTCATACAACTGGGTGGAGTGGCAGATAAGCATCAAATGAGAAGATCTCATCTATACTGAGCCTGAGTTATTCCAAATATATCTTGATAGCTGCTGCCCAGCACCCTCTGTATGTTCTCTTGCATTTATTTGCTGCTCCACGCCACAGGTGTGGAGTTTTACCTTCCAGTGCTGTGCAGGACCATGCCGCAGTGAGATGCCACGACTCAGTTGTGGGCACAGAGGCTCAGGACTGATTGAGCTAACTCTCTGCGTGTTGTGAATACAATTTACTAGATGCATCTGCTTCCATAGATCACCGTCTGCTTAAGAGACTAAAAACATGTGCTATTGTTAAATCACTGCATTTAACACCTTCCCTAGTGAAGCTCCCCTGCGGCATGTACTGTCTTTGGTTGCTGATAGTCTCAGCATAATGCTGGGTAATGGATGAATGGGGTGGCCTGGGGCTGGCTGTAAGGAAAGAGCAATTGTTGAGTTGAATTTAAATGAAATTTAAAATAAATAAATAAGTCACAGGCTCTAGATTTAGAATAAATCTCAGCATTTGTGGGATTAGAGTTCCAAATGTTGATCTCCCACGCTGAAAGAAATACAGGTCTGTGGGTGGGTAATGCTAAGTATCTGTTGGAAAATGGGCGTTTAACTGAAGGAATTACGTTCAAGGCATTTAAGATATACTTTAAGAATCCACATTTTGAAGAGAACAAGTTTAATAAGAACTGGAAATACAAATTCATGCTGGAATTCCCCAGTTCCTCACCCTTGTGATCCTACTTTAATGGCTTGCTCGTGACCCACAAGCAGCAACTAAAATCTCCCCTTGCCCCTGCAAACACTCAGGCTCTTCTGGCTTTAAAGATGAACTGTTCCATGATTCTACGATTCTAGGTGTAGAAAGTATAGGGAAGCAGGGAGCAGCCTCCCTGAAGGGAAAGACTTCTCTAGGGCCAAGCCCGTGTGAGAGTTGCAGTATGCCAACTTTCGTTTCTAGATGTGTCAAAAGGCATTTGATGCTCATGGCCAGTGTTTGAGTGTCTGGCAGGTTGGTGGAGCAGTGTAAGGAGCAGCCCAAATGCTGGGTTGAAATGTAGTTAGATGCCAGTGTTTTCCACGTGCTATGTGGGTGACCCAGGAAAGAACCGTGGCTATAAGTGATACTCCAGGGATTGTGGGCTTAATTCAAATGTCCACAGGGTGCCCCCCCTCTGAAACACCACCATTTCAGAAACCTTTATTCTTAAGCAGTAGCAATAGGAAAAGGGTGATCCTACTTCCCTAACTGCAGCATGTAGGCTTTAAGGTCTGAGGATGTAGTGACAGGGAGATTTTGGACCCTGCATCTTTTCTTAAGTGTTCAAAAGAAGCATCTGTTAGACCCATCAAGGATACAGGCACGCTCCAGAGCTCTGTCTGCCTCAGAGTGGGAAGAGTTGGCACAACGTTCTTTGGGAGGCACTACATAAACAGTGTGATCCCGCTGGGATTTGTTTGAGTTTTCAGTTCTTGCCTCCAGAGGATCCTCCTGCTGTTGTGTCCTCCAGTCTCACATCCCCAGAGCAGTTTCATAGGTATCCTTGGCTTCTTTCTTCCTGCTGCTC
>NW_009930895.1:17155-21181 GCF_000696875.1 Nestor notabilis
TGTGTCAGATAAAGCCAGTATTTCTTGCATGATACATCCCATAAAGTTTCCGTGATATAATTAGATTATGCACTGTGTGGAGCAACAATTGGATTCTCTCTCTGTTCTACATTTGTATTAAAAGAAACTACAGCATTATCATCTTCCTCTCCCAAACTCTTTTTTGTTTTTAATTCCCTTGTGAACAAGCTCAAATCCCCTCTGGATTCTGGAGCAAACTCAGTGTATGGACAACGTCTTGCTCCTCTTGAATTTAATGGCAAAATTCCTGTTGCACTGAGTTTTGGACAGTACAAAATCCACTTTTGAATGCAAGAGAACAAACAATTCAAAGCCTCCTGGGACTAATGAAAATCTGTGAATTGCTGTCAGTTCGATTTGCATCAGTTTAACAACACATGTTTGGGTAAGACAGAGGCAAAACCCCTTTAAATATGGTGTGAAAGCATTTACATCTCTAGTACTAGAGCAATTTTTGTCACATAATGAAAATTCAAACTGAAAAAAATGTTACCACTACAAAAAGGTGATACCGTGACAGCCTTTGAGATGTGGTCATTTTAAAAGCCAACAACCTTGATAATACCCTTTGGAGATTACTGTTTGTTAATAGTGCACATTAGGAATCAAGCAATCATAGAGAGTGCAATTAAGTGCATAATCACAGATATTTTTGACATCTGTCTACTTATAGGCTCTATGGCAGGTTTTTTTGCATCTCCCCCCTTGCAGCCCAAGTGTCTTCAATTAATTTATCACGACCATCTGTGTTGTAATTTTTGCTGCTCAGCTTGCCTTTCTACATCTGTTTTTTGGCTGAATATTTCATGACACTTCATCATTTTCACTCACAGCGCTAAAAATACAGAATTAATATTTGTTAAGTTGCTCAGTGAAGATAATCCGCAATTAAACAGACCACTACACTTCTGTTAGATGATTCTTTATAATGGTGAACACAAAGGCAAGAAGGAAGGAGCAACATTTCAACAACTGTGTATCAGGTTTTCTGGTGCTGCTTACTTCAGATGCACAGAGGCAAAACCATCAGTGGTTCTAAATTCTGAATCCCCAGCTTAAAGGATGTTTCAGGGAGAAGGGGCTATGTTGTGGCTGGAAGGGCATTTGGGTATTGCACTCTGGACAGTCTCCATGAGTGACTATCGGTGGTTTTAAGGGCTGTAGCTAACTACAATCACTGCACCAGGGCTCTGTAGTACACAAGGAGCAGTGTAGATCCAGCCTCTCTTCACTGATCACAGTATATCAGAATGAATAAGCAGTTAAAGCTGGCTGCACTGAGTGGGCAATGCATGCAGCGAAGATGAAACGTGTTGGTTTTCACTTCCTAGTGCCATCGAGGTTAGGAGCATAGTGCTCCTAATAGTATCTTATTCCACCTCCCTACAGTGAAGCAAATGTTTTCTATTGCTTTCCTAGTGCCCTTTGAAATGTTTAGCTTGGGGGCTTATTCACAATAAATACTTGTCCATTACACAAATCTTTTGCCTGAAGTCATTGCTTCTGCCTGATTTTCTTCCCTTAAATTTCTTCCTTTACTCTAGTTAATACTAATTTTAAGTGATCTTTTCCCACTGCTGGCAGTGTAGTACCCATGATTTTGTTTTCAATGGCTTCAGGATCTCTAGGGTTTAGTAAACCATAGCAACTGTCATCTTCTCCTAAATGAGAGGAGAGCAAAAAACAAACATCAGAGCCTACTCAGGTACAGTAACAGGCCTCTCACTGAGGAACTTGTACAGGAGAAATGCTTTTCACTACAACAAGAACTATCCTTGCAAGAACATTATGGTATGTTTATCTAAGACAAAAGTCCTTGATGAAGTGCAATTCTTTCTGCAATAGTCCTATCCAACAGGTTTTCCTGAGAAAGACCTATATACCCTGTTCTTCACCCAGCGGTGCCCTGGAACACAATATCCAAGTATCTGCCTCTTTTACTGAGGCAGGATACTGCTTTTCTGAGTTGATTTTCTTAACCTTCTGGATTGTGGTCCCTGGTGGCTGTATGACACCTCTGGGGTGAGGGGACACCCCACAGCAGCTGAAGTATCAAATCCAAGCATTTAGGCCTTGCTGGGCACAGCCCCATGCCGACAGCCAAGGGAAGGAGAAAGGGGCAGCCCCACAGTGAGGAGGAAAAGAAAGAGATTCACTAGAAAAGGCTGCGTGACATTGCCAGTTTTCCCAAAGGAGCCTCAGCTATGAAAAGGCTGGGGACTGCTGCTAAAGACTGAATGAACTTTCTCTTTTCTGCTTATAGTGCACTTCTGTGTGGGTGAGCTGACTGGATGGGAGGTGAACAGCAGGAAGAAGATCTCCCCATTCAGCGACAAACTGCTTTGCTGAGGGAAAACAAGCACTACAAAAATATGACAAATAGCTCTGAAAGTGGCACTTCTCTAAGCAGGGTTTTAAGCCTATGAAAAAGGCAACTCCCCTCTGTGAGCCCCATTATATTCACTGGCATACTTCACCAACTTAGCCAAAAAACCAGCAGGCCAGATATAACCCTACCACATTATATTTGACTTTTATCTGTGGTTAAGTGAGATCGTTTGCTTGTGTCTGGATCCATGCAGATTGAAGAAGTCCCTCTTTGTGCCAGTGTCAGAGGTGGGTGACTTTGCCACTGAAACGTGAAGGCTCCACAGCTCACATCCCAGGGTGTTAGTGCAGCTTGGTGTTAGTAATGTGCTCAGGTGAGCCAGGGCAGCACCGGATAAATCACACAAAATAGCAGTCCCAAATGGACAGCACCACAAATGATAGTGGTGAAACTTGATAATCATGGAATTATCCTGGAAAATGTACCATTGAATAAATCTTTACCCTGTCTACGTTACCAGAGCACTAAGCAACTGGTGGTTTGAATGCTGACTGATCAGGTAAGTCTTATCAGTACAACAGTAGAAGAATCCTTGGTTTCAACTGCTTAATAAGGTATAGGAGAGATAAATGTTTGTTTTCATTGTGAGGCTTATACGTCTGCAAAGAAATGCTCCTGAAGATATTCCCCAGTCATCACTGTCTCAAATTCATGGCAGGAATTTCCCAGGAATTCACCACACTGAATATACAACAACTCATTTGCCTCGTCCCTAAGTATTTTCAAGATGAGGTTTGTTCTGCGTTAGTCGGAGTTGATGACTGTTGAAAGAAGTTTTAATGGATGAAAATATAAAGGTCTTTAGCCATGTAAGATGACTTTTAATTAAAACTCAACAATCCTATGTTGAGCAGAGCACAGCCAGAATGTTATAAACCTCTGCAAACTGGGTAGTATGCTGGGCTGGAGCTGGAGCTCAGGACAGACACATAATCCTCCACAAATAATTAGAGCAGAAAATGCTTCTAATCTCTTTGTTAGTCTGGTTTTGTTATTTGATCTAATAATAAACTAGACGTAAGGGAAAAAGGCCTCCTACATTTTAATTTAGACTGCACCGGGCATCTTTTAGCCTGCAATTTTTCAGCTGGTCTGTTTTGACTTATGCATATACTGTACAGACCTACATGGTCTCCAGGCCAGGTTTCAACTCTTTTTCACCTCACTGACCGCTCACTAAACACAACTATCCTCACCGACCTCTTAATAAACACAACCACTCCTCATGATTTCCCAAATCCACACACAACCCTTGCAGCTCCCAGTGCACAGGGCTGTTCTTGTAACGTGCTTCACATGAAGCTATTCCCTCTGGTGCTGCATGTCCTTCACCTTCCCAACAGCACAGCTCTCCAGCCTCCTCCTCCTCCTCTTCACCTCCCTCATTCCCTCCCAGCTCTCACGCTGACCCCTCATCATTCTTCATCCCTCTAAATCCAGTGAAACCTGTGTGACCCACGACTGAAGCCCCTTGGACAGCTCTAGCTGTTCCTGGAAGCCCTGGTGATAAATAAATGAGAGAGATCAGTCGATGACGAACTGAAGAGTGTGCACTTGCAGCCCAGAAACCACCCGTGTGGTAGCGGCACTGTGTGCAGGGCTGGTGTCCTCAGCAT
>NW_009930896.1:0-244 GCF_000696875.1 Nestor notabilis
CCTGCTCGCCCTTGGCACCGCTGCGGCCCTGCAGAGAGCAGAGGCACTCGCGCTGGGTGCTGGTCTGTCCCCGGTGCAGCAGCGCCCAGCACCCCGTCACCACGCTGCTCTCACCTCTCTGCCAGGGGGTCCTGTGTCACCCTTTTCTCCCTAACCAGGGGGAAAGGAGTTACAGGGATGCTGCCCCATCTGCATGCCCCAAAATGATGCTCTGGAGTCAGGCAGGGGGGAGCCACCGGCTGGG
>NW_009930896.1:387-597 GCF_000696875.1 Nestor notabilis
TCAGTGCCCGACTTTAACTCCCCAGCACAGGGACAGGCACTGGGGGCACAGCTCAGGGTGTGGGGGCTCTTTGCCACAACCCCAGTCTGGGGGGATCAGCAGCCCTCAGGACCTTCAGCAAGCCCTGAACCCAAGCCCTGCTCCCCCTACTCACGTTCTTGCCGCTTAGGCCGGGTTTGCCGTCCTCACCGGGTTTGCCCTGGGAGGAAG
>NW_009930896.1:700-978 GCF_000696875.1 Nestor notabilis
AGCAGAGGGACGCTGTGGGGAGGGCACACGGCAGGATGTGTCCCTGTGGCTGGTACTTACAGGGACACCAGGTAGTCCCAGGGGTCCCACAGGGCCAGGCAGTCCCTGCTCCCCACGCAGCCCAGGCAGCCCCTGCGGGGAAAGGGGATAGGGAGCACAGGGTGGGAGCACAGGGTGGCAGGGCACCCATCTGCTCTGGGACAGCAGCACGCTGCTGGGGACAGGGGACAGTCCCGCTGCACTGCCCCACGCCAGGGAGCGTGGGACAGGACATTGGT
>NW_009930897.1:0-375 GCF_000696875.1 Nestor notabilis
TGCTGGCTGGGGTTAAACCATGACAGTCCTTTTTGACACCCAGCATGGGGCCTGAAGGACTGAAATAACGACAGATTTGTTATAGCTGGAGACCACTGATGAGTGGTGTTCCTCAGGGGCTGTGATGGACCGATCCTCTTCAACATCTTTGTTGGTGAAATGGACAGTAGTATTGGGGGCACCCCCAGTACATTTGATGATGGCACCAAGCCGTGTGATGTGGTCAACATGCCGGAAGGAAGGGATGGGATCCAGAGGGATCTGGACAGGCTGGAGAGGTAGGACCATGCAAACAAGGCCAAGTGCAAGGTCCTGCTCCTGGGTTGTGGCAATCCCCAGCACAAACACGGGCTGGGGGAGACTGGAGGGAGCCGC
>NW_009930897.1:669-6066 GCF_000696875.1 Nestor notabilis
TGGGCTGGGTCAGCCTGGACAAGAGAAGGCTCCTGAAGGGGAGACCTTAGAGCAGCTCCAGTGCCTAAAGGGGCTACAAGAAACTTGGAGAGGAGCTTTGGGAAAGAGCCTGTAGGGATAGGACAAGGAGGAATGGCTTTAACCTGCCAGAGGGCAGATTGAGATGAGCTCTTAGGCAGAAGCTCTTCCCTGTGAGGGTGCTGAGGTGCTGGCACAGGGTGCCCAGAGAAGCTGTGGCTGCCCCATCCCTGGCAGTGTTCAAGGCCAGGTTGGACACAGGGGCTTGGAGCAACCTGCTCTAGTGCAAGGTGTCCCTGCCTGTGGCAGCGGGTTGGGGCTGGTTGAGCTTTAAGGTCCCTTCCAACACAATCCAGTCCATAAATCTATTATATTAGTTTAACAGTTGCTGATCACAATGTTGATTTACCTGCTCTCAGAGTTGTTGCACATGGTTTTAGAGTTGCATTATGTAGTACCTTGCAGTATATGTTGCCTGTCATGGTGCTTGTTGTTGCTGGGGCCTGGGCTAAGGTCATTGGTTTGATTATTTTTCAGTACTGGTTTATGATATGATAGAGTTGCTAGTTCTGAAGCTAGCCTGGTATGTGTACCGTTACCATCGTCTCTGTATTTTGGGAGCCATCTATTGGGAACTATTATAATTACACATTTTATATTTTCTAGGAGACACAATCTATGGAGGAGACATCTCCTCTTTCTTCTCAGGAAGCAGCCTTTGGATGTTGAAACCAGCATGGTCCTATTGCTAGGAACCATCATCTTGCTGCATGTAGTTCAGATTTTGTTTACGGTTAAGCAACTATTTGCAGCTACTCCAACTTTCATGGCAGGCACTGTGTCTACTGCTACCCTGGTGAGAGGTACTACAACTACTCAGGCCCTGGCAACGGGTGATGCAGGTGAGCCAGAGGATCAACCCATGTTGGTATCAGATGCACCCATACAAGAAGAAAAGGACATGAAAGACAGATCATTTAGTGGAGGAGGACAAAGCAGAGCCATTACAAGAACACAAGGAAGAGTCAGAACAAAAGGTAACAACTTGTTCCCTATCTCTGAGTGAGCTGCAGGATATGTGAAAAGATTTCTGCCATCATCAATTTGATTTTGGATTAAAATAGACAATGAATTTAATTGTATTATATGAATTGCTATTTAACACTGTATCTTATCACTTCTATGGTAACTATATGCCATATCAAGGGTATTCAGTAAAAATCATCCAGATTAATGAACTTTGATGAAACTGGACAGTAGTGATGTACTCAGAACTGGCTTTGGCATGCAACAATCCAACAGCACACACCATCTTCCCTGCCCTGAAAGACTGTTATGACAGATGGAGCCCAAAGTCATCAACTAGATCAACTCGATGGACTTTTATAGGGATGGTTCGTAGACTAAGGGAATATATCTGTGCGTATATATCAAAAGACAGGAAGGGTGATGGTGTGTTGGCCCTGGCATGACATAAATGGTATGGAATAAGGGGTGGACACTGTCCTGGTTTTATCTGGGATAGAGTTCATTTTCTTCCTAGTAGATGGTGCAGTGCTGTGTTTGGGATTTAGTCTGGAACAATGCTGGTAGCACACCAATGTTTTAGTTGTTGTTTAGTCTGATCAAGGACTTTTCAGTCTCTTGTGGTGTGCCATTGAGGAGGAACACAAGAAGCTGGGAGAGAGCAGAGACAGGACTCCTGACCTGAACTAGACAAAGGGGTATTCTATCCCACAGCACATCATTATAATTGTTATTGTTACTGTCATTGTTATATTTACTTTATTCCAATTATTAAACTGTTCTTATATCAACCCAGGGTTTTACCTTTTCCCAGTTCTCCTTCCCATCTCCCTGGGATGAAGTGGGGAGTGAGCACGCGGCTGTGTAGTACTTAGTGCCCCACAAAGCAACCAGCAGCCAGCACCCATCTCTCACATGCATATTGGTGAACAAAGCTGTTAAACAGCCTGAGCTGCTGGGTGTCTCTTTACCTGCTCACCACTTACTCTACAACTTACTCTACAAAATGAACTCAATAGAGCACTTCAGCGCTTGCCTATAGTTTGCATTAACAGCCCCTTTTGACAGGGCCACGCCATTTCTTCCCAAGACCTGCTCATTTCTGTAAGCAAGTGTTCACTTGGTGGCTACGGCCATATGTGCCAACCGTGGGGGGGAGAGAATTGATTTTTCTGTCCGTTTTGTCATTATAGTTGTCAGGTTCTTTTCCAAAGACTGGTTAAAAGCACACTTTTGATTCCTTTGAAGTAGCTATTTACAAGTGGCTTTGTGCAGCTAGTACTGTGCTAAGTAGCCTGAGAGACAAGGAAAACCATCCATTAAAAACTTGTAAATGCAATTAGCTCAACTCAGAAATCATCACTAATTTTCTTATTTTCAGGTGCAAACCTGCTTCTGTCAACTGTACCTTTCTCTAAGAGGTGTTTTAGAGCCGCACAAAAGCCATAATATATTGGTGGTAGCGAAAATGTAGTTTTTGATTTGAGTACAGTACGATTCAAATCTCAGTCCAGCCAAGCACATGACTACATTCAGCTGTCCTCCAAAGCCTTCATGATCTTCGTAATGGCTCCTTCCATGCCGTAGTCTTGGCAGCTAGCTTTAAAAGCCTACAGTGAGCCTCTGAAGGTATCATAGGTTGTGTTTTTCTAATGTTGTTCCCCCAGCCCTGCTAGGAACCCATTTGGTAAAGATGCCTGAGTACCCATGGTGCGAGAAGATTTCAACAGGATGATAAAGATGACTTCACAGATATCTGTTGCCACAGGACCTGGCATTCAATAGGACAAGCCTTTGTTTTCTATCCTAGAGTTTAACAGAGGTTTTTATACAGAGATGGTTCTTGCATGAGCCTTGGGCCAGTTCTGTAGTTGGCAGAGTTTGTCGTACCAACTTCTACAGCAAGACATCCTGCAGGATTAGTGTGAGTAGTACATGTGGAGAATCCATGTTCCAGGCACAACCTGGAGCACTGCTCACTCATATAATAGCTCCTTGCTGAAGTCCATGTTGACAGGGATATAACCAGGATTGTGTTTCTTAGGTGGGAAACAGCTGAAAGGGAAGGGGAACCATGTAGTTTGGAGGAGCAAGGCCAGGAAAACCTCAGAACACAAAAAAGTTGCTGACTTGGAAGAAAATAGTTTCTCAGAGATGTGAATCAGCCCAGGGCCCTCCCTCGTTGCTGGAATACTCCAAAAGACTTCAGCTGAGGAAGATGAGAGGATCCTAGTCTTGCTGCAGGCAAGGATGACTCAAATGGAAAGGCATGGTGTGGCTCCATGGGTGGAGGAGGGTGCTCCCCTCCAAGAAGGCAGCAGAGGTATTTTTGTTGGTACTGTGAACTAGGCTGAGTTGCCTGTTGTTTTCATTGGACTGAAGCAAAAAGGTTGTTTTGGGACATCAAATGAGCAAGGTGGTGGCTGGGAGGCAGCACCAACTCAACAAGTATCTGCTGTTCCCCATCACGGGCCAAACACTCAGCCTCCATCAGGTCCCACCTACTCTCACCCCTACTCCTCTTCTAAAATCTCCTGCTCCTCCACTTTGGCACTGTTGGCACTGGGATGAGCTATCGCTGGGCAGAGCTTTCACTCTGGTGCTTGAGCCTCACCCAGGAATGTTGGTTCTGTTCTGCTAGGGCAAGCAAGGAGCAATGAGAGCTAGGCAAGGGACAGGACAGAATCATAGAACCACAGACTGGTTTGAGTTGAAGGCATCTTAAAGCTCACCAAGTTCCTGCCCCGAACAGGGTACCTTCCACTAGAGCAGCTTGCTCCAAGCCCATCTAAGCTGGTGTGACTCAGGGACTGACTTGCCCCCAGCAGTCTGAAAGTGCTCATCTGTGGCAAGTGAAACTCAGTTCTTTAGTTTCGTATTTTTTTCACACTGGAAAATATCTGGAGTGACCACTTGTGAGCAAGTCAAGCATGGCCCAGGTCCTGTGTGCTGTGCGTGACTCACCAGCTCCGCTCCTGCTCGAGGTCTTTGTGCAGTTATTGAGAGAAATTTTATTTAAACACATAATGGCACAGAGAGGGTTTTTTGTCCTAAAATGAGAACAACACATTCTGTGTATTTGTTTTTACTTTTCTATATTCATCTTCTTAACAAGATTATTTTCAATTACCTTATTTAGAACCAAATTGTCCCTGTAGCATTTCCCGACTAAAATACACGTTTTCCTGCACAGCACTTATAGCAAATCCTGATTTAGGATCTGTCTGACTGTGCCAATTTGTCACAAATCCTGATTTAGGATTTTGTTGACTATGCCAGTTTGTTGTGAATCCTGACATAGGATCTTGTCAACCATGCAAATTTGTTGCAGATGAGTTATTTAGGTTGCTCAAAGAATCACCATCAAAGGTATTAGCCAAAGTGGTTTAAATATGATCTTGTAAAAATGAGACTTCAGTGGCAAGGTTCACTCTATTACTTACTACATGAATGACACATACAAAGGAAAATCAAGTTAGAATCAAGTATGAATGATTCACAGAGACACCAGAGCACAAAAGGGTAAGGGAGACCCTCCCACATAGTCATGAGTTTCAGAGTGGACCCCCTTGTTTTCTAAACTCCTGGTGGAGCCTAGGTGTGGCTAGGTCCAATCTCAGTCTCAGTCTTGGAAAACAGCTTATACTTAATGGAATTTGCTCCAAGGATTTATTAGTATTAATTAAACATCCTGTTTGCAACTTACTGAGTAAGAGATCTCTCTGGTAAGGAAGGATCTCCTTGTCAGGTAAGGAATCTCAAACCTTGAGAGGTATCACTGCTCAAGGGGGCAATCACCTGGCACACAGTCCAGTTGCAACTTAGAACTTGAACTGGACTTATCCAAAGATCCATCATTAGTAGCAAGGTCTCTCTCTGCCCCAAGAAGCAACCTTGAGAGGCATCCCAGCTGAAGAGGAGATCCCTTCCATGCAGCCACATTGCCTACCAGGGAATTGCTCAAAAAAGGCTCACTTAGGCTTTATTTATGGGATAAAGGGCTTGGCTTGTATTCAAATTGCATACAGTGGGAAAGGTATGCCTGAGACTCCTTGCGCCCACAACTTCCCTTGTTTCTTGATAAATGAGTCTTGGAAAAAAACATCTGTATTCCATGTGCTAATTACATGATCAGTGTTCCAAGCTCATACACATTGATGCTCACTGTGTCTTCTTGATTGAGGACCGTAGCAATAGGATAAGCAGTAATGGGTTAAAACTTCAACAGGAGAAGTTCAGGTTAGATATAAGGAAGAAGTTCTTCCTCGTGGGGGTGCTGAGGTGCTGGCACAGGGTGCCCAGAGAAGCTGTGGCTGCCCCATCCCTGGCAGTGTTCAAGGCCAGGTTGGGCAC
>NW_009930897.1:6097-15878 GCF_000696875.1 Nestor notabilis
CTGGGAGCACCCTCTCTAAGGGGGGGGCGCCCCTGCCTATGGCAGGGGGTTGGAACTGGAGGAGTTTTAAGGTCCCTTCCAACCCAAACCAGTCTGGGATTCTATGATTCTATGTCACTGTGCTCTTTTGTGGGTTTCTTAGAGGAGTTCTTGGCCCAGCTACAGCTCAGCCTTTACCTTCTTCAGAGCCTGTACCAAACTACTGCTGGTTTGGTTAAGGGGTCAAGTGCATCTGTCACAACCCTTTGTTGTTTGCTAGCCTAAGCTTTGCTCCTGCTGGCCTCAGTCATGCAAGCATCAATGCTGGTATAAAATTCATGCTTACTCTTCCCTAGAAAAACATTTTCTGAATGATTTAAAACAGGTGACCATTTTCCCCTCAGACTTAACACGTATTTGAATAGTGACCAGAAATACCCACAGTAGCAGGACATCCTAGAAAAAGAACAAAAGAGTGGGGTGCAGGTGGCAGAGAGAAGGGATGTGAAATCCGTCCAAAAGCCATGAGAGGAGAGGTACAGAGGAAGGTGCACGTAACAGTAACAGCACTTTCAGAGGCTGGACATGACTGTGTGCATTTCTCTAGCCCCATAATTGTCACAGACCAGGTTGGGTTTGCCCATGTTTACTCTAAGGCTCTGCTTTAAGCAGCAATGGGATTTCTGTGGGCAAGTCAGGACACCTCTACTTACATCTTTGTAAGTAGAAATAAAGATTGTTTAATGCTTTCTTGACACCAGTTGCATTTTTGAGGAGAATCTGCTATCGAGATCTGTTACCAGGTAAGAATCAGGCCACGCACAGCTTGCTGGGTTGACGTGGAGCTAGTTTCCCCTGGTGGATTCCTCTCTTCTTTCTGGGGTGGTTTCATGACTGTCTTGTCCAAGGAAGGGCGTGCATCCCTGCTCCATTATCTGAGATGTCTTCTCTCCTAGTACCTCCCCTTCGTAACAGGCTCTGGAGATGATGTTCCTTGACAGTGCTCTATCACTTGGGTTTTCTCCTGGGACTGTCCCAAAACAGTGCCTCACAGCCAGCCTTGTCCATGCAAGAAGGTTATACTGGGAGGAAGAAACATGAATTTAAATGGAAGTAGTTGTAACAATCTTATTTTCCACAGTCTACTGTGAAAAGCATTAGATGTGGTGGCTCAGGGATGTTTTTACCCTGAACATCTCAGCCCAACTCTTACCTTTCCCATCTTGACTTTGACTTTGGCCAGTTCCTCTCTGCCCTTGGGAGCTGCAAATGCTTCAGATCTAACATTCGTGCCCAGACTTTGCCCAGAAAGGAAAGGTCTGTAGCTCTGACTTTCACCACTCACAAAAATGTGAGAAAACCCATCTTGTTTTCTCCCAGGCTCACCCAACCCCATCCTCTGAGAGTGTCACCAGTGTTTGCTTCCACTCTCTAGTCCAGGAACCTTCTGTGCATCACAGCTTTACTCTGATCCAATACACAAAGTCACACCTCTGGGAGATCACCTTTCTCTTAACCACAACTTACTTTCTTTAGACAGCCAAGTTTTACTTGCTGGCTTTGGATTCATGTGTGTGATTGCAGTCACCTTTTTTAAGAATAAAAAGACTTTAAGAAACTGTTAGCTTCAGGTTTTCTTTTATGTAGTGCTTTTTCTTAAGGGTAGTTGTGAATACTTTCTTAGTGCTTGAACACTAAGAAATGCTTAAACCCTCTGGAAAACACTGGCTGCGTTCAGTGAATATAATAAATTTAATCCTTAAAATAAGACGTATTTTTTGTTCTGAGCTAAAAACTTACTTTTTTTAACAAAAAGCTGTTGATCCACGTCTATTAAGTGACAAATGACTGAGTATGGCCAGAGACCTGCAGGGCCATTTCAGGTTATCCCCTGTCCCATGCAATGTCCCCATAAATTCATAGAATCATAGAATGGTTTGGGTTGGAAAGGACCTTAAGATCATCCAGTTCCATCCCCCAAAACTGCAAGTATCAGAGAAGGTTTGAAGGTTGAGGAAACTCTGGAGGTCCTGGTCCAAGTGTGCATGGAAGGTCTCCAAGGATGGACTTGCCCAGCAGCTTCACTGCTCTCAATGTGATTTTTAACCCTTGTATCTGACTGGAATTCCTCTCCCATTCCCAAGGTGGGTGGTTGGTTGTTCCCCAGCCATGGGAGCTCTCCATCAGAAAGAATAATTTTTAAATAATCATTTTAAACTGTTAAATTTTAAGAAAGGATTTTTAGCCTCAGTTAAATACTGAAATAGTTTTTAAGGCTTCACTACCAAAGTGGTTTACATCTACTGCATGTAAGTTTTCCTGTATCTGTTTAATAAAGCCAAATCCATCACATGAACACAGCATATCTTTCCCAAGAGATGCCCTTGGAACCTTGAATCTGTAATACAGGCAAATTTTTCAGAACTAGATTTTTTTTTGAGAACAGAAACCCAGACAACAGACCTAGCCATCCCTGGGGTCCCTGGTAAGCTTATTTCATTCTTTAAATAGTAAGAAAAGAGTCAAAGGGCTCAGTTCAAGCCAAGAAAGGGTCATTTTAAGACACCTCAGTTGAAATCCAGTTGATGCATTGCAGAAAGATACTGGCACAGGCAGGCTGATCCACAAAAGAGAAACATTTCTCTCCAATTCCCCCAAACTGCCCAAAAAGAGACAACATACCTATAGGTGGCAACTTCCATGGAAAAGCAACATTTCCTACTGATTCCCAGCCCATGTCTAAATCCCTGCAACAGAGAGGTAACCCCAAATAGGGTATTTAATGAAACTTTAATCAAATTTTACCCTGTTTGGTCCCAGTAAGCATTTTGATGTGCTCAGGACACAACTGCAAGGGCTGGTTCAGGAACAGGATAGGCATGACTTGTGGTCAGTGATTAGTTTGGGAGTGCATAAAACAGAAACCAGAAACCAGCAGAAACCAGCCCCTGGGATTGGAGGTGCTCTTCTGAATTAACATCCCTGTAAAGACCACCCTGCAGGGTGCAGGGTGGCCTTGGTGAGGCTGATAAATGCATTCATTTCTAGAGGAACAACTTGCTATTGAGACCTAAGTTTGTAGGTAAGACCAACTAGCTTAGCTGGGAAACAGTAAACCATTACATTTGCAGGAGCATTGCCAAATACTGTACTCACGACAGCCAGATCCTTTCTGAACCTGGGATCCATCTCTGAAAGCAGACGGCAGCTGGCAAATAGGCCAGGCAGCGATTCCCATTCCCAAAGGTCTCAGCTGCTGTCTGTGAAGCCCTCACCATGACTGGTCCTCATCCATCCGAGAGAAAGGATGAAAACCGAAAGGTTTTTGTTGAGTGGTTTGGCCTCACAGACAAAGTGGTGGAGATCTGCAGGGGTGATCAGTTCCCGACTTCCAGTCAGCTGTGACATCTTGGAAAGGAAGACCTGTGCCAGGGAGCCACTCCAGGTCCCACTGCTATTGCTAACCCCTGCTTTTTCAGGAAGTGGTTCTTCAGCACAGAATCAGTATTTCCTCATGACAGTCAGGTCTGTGTTTGGAAAGCAAAAACACTGGCTGCAGGTAACTGCAGGAAGGCAGGGGAAGGCACAAAGTTGCCTGCAATGCAGAGGTGTCCTATCAGGCTGTCAACCCACCAGAGGCCCTGTTGGGTCAAGCACATGGAAGCAGTGCTGAATGCTGTTGACTTTGGCCAGTGACAACACCCGTGGCTCAGACTGACTGCATCAGCAGAGCTTGTTCCAGAGGTAAGATACAAGGATAAAATGGTGGGCAGGAACCTTGTAAAATGCCACATGTGGCTGCCCACCAGTGCAGAGACCTCTTGGGAGCATTGGCAGGGATGAACCAGCCCCTGGCCCCTGGCAGGGAAGTGGCAGCTACTTGGTCTCCCTGGATCTGGGCAGCGATGATGTTTCTTGCTGGAGGAATCAGAGGATAATGCACCTCAGGTTGAAACCAGGGACTCTGTGGAGACAGCAGAGCTGATGACCTCTCCCAGCCATTTGAAAGGTTGAAACCCCTCTAAGCTTACTTGTTCCCTTCAGCTTTCTCTCTCAGAAGGCCATATGCACATCATGGTCACTGCTGCTGGTGCTGAGAACTCACAGTAACCTCAAAGTCAATGACAACCCTAAGATGTAAGTACTTTCTCCATGTAGGACAACTCTGTACCACCTATGGAGAAGCAGCATTAGTGCTCCTAAGTGCAGCATTAGTGCACAGTGGTCCAGACCTGTGTACACAGCTTTTCCACTGCTGCCTTGGGGAATGTCGTGGTTTAAGCCCAGCCAGCAACTCTGAACCACACAGTCACTTCCTCACTCCCCCTCCTTCTTCCTCCCCCTGCTCCCAGAGGGATGGGGCGGAGAATCAGAGGAATGTAACTCCCAAGGGTTGAGATAAGAGCACTCCAGTAACTAAGGTATAATACAAACCACTACTGCTACCAATAATAATGATAAGGGAAATAACAAGGGGAGAGGACACAACTGCTCACCACCTGCTGACCGATACCCAGCCCGACCCGAGCAGTGATCTGGGCCTCACGGGGGACTCCCCCAGTTTCTATACTGGGCATGACGTGCTGTGGTATGGAATACCCCTTTGGCCAGTTTGGGTCAGGTGTCCTGTCTCTGCTTCCTCCCAGCTTCCCCTCCTCCCTGGCAGAGCATAAGACTGAGAAAGTCCTTGGTGGGCGTAAGCATTACTGAGCAACAACTAAAACCATCGGTGTTATCAGCATTGTTCCCAGGCTGAAAGTCAAAAACACAGCACTGCACCAGCTACTAAGAAGGAGAAAAAATGACTGCTGTAGCTGAACCCAGGACAGGGAAACATGCAGAAAAGGCGGTTGCAGGAGGACTTCCAGCACTTGTCACCAGTGCCCGTGATTTCCAAGCTGGAAACACCCAACAGGCACTAGCATTGGTCATGGTTCCAGCTGCACCAGCCATTGGGCTTGGACACATTGGCGCAAACTAGCACCCTCCTTTTTCCTATTTTAACGCCTGTCCTGGGTGAGATTTGGTCCCCAGGAGAAGTTCAGGAATTTCAGCTCTTTTCTGTGACCCAGAGGAGGATGAAAGGAGTGTGTCAATCACAGTGAAGCCCAGCAGGTGAAGCATGCTCTGTCTGCTATGCTTGGAGGGTGTGGGAAATGAAGGGGAGAGAAGAGCTGTGGATTCCCATAGCAGGGCGAACACTCTGGAGACTCCAATCCAGTTGCATGACATAGGAAAAGCTGGGATTTCTCCTGGTTTGAGTGCCACAGACCTTGGGAGCAGAACAATTGGAATGTCTTTGGAGATACTTCTAGTTTTTGGATGGAAGCTCTAGGCTGGCATTTTCCTGCTTTTTCTGTCCCAGTGGCCTGAGCTGCTTACAGCTGTTTCCTTCCTCTTGGTGTCCTGCGCAGCAGCTCTACAGTCAGTGCCGGGCTGAGATCTGCAAGTCCAGTGGTGGCCTCTGCTCCCTCAAGGCTTCCCAGCTGGCTCAGGGTTTCCTCAGCTAATCTCCTAGTGCCATCTGCCGTCTGATCCAACACCATCGTAGCGCGGTGGTGATGTTCCCGTTCATCTCAAGCCTCAACCCGCAAAACGATCTGGATGGGGCAGCCTACTGCCAAGCTCGGGTTGTCCCCACTGCCCGGAGCTTAATAAAGAGCTGAACTTGTCATTGCTGTCTCACCACATAAACTGTTGTATTTTCTCGAATTTTAGTTAAAGGAGTAATCCCAGAAGCTGTGGACTGGGAGAGGCACCTGCAAGAGATCTCCAGCCCCAGAGGTTTCCCAGGCTCCGACTGACCAAGTCATGACTGAGTGGCAGGTGATGGTCCCACTGCAGCCAGGTTGGGCTACAGACAGCCCCCCCACCTCCCCACCTCCACCCACCCCCCCAGCAAGCCCGCTGAGATTCAACGTGGTTTTGGTAACAAAGCTACAGCTGAGCAGAAAAGTAAAAAAGATTTTATTCTATTAACTTCAATACTGAGATTCTTTGTCTCAAGAGCCGACACTGTCCCCATCCCCGGGGGCAGAGGATGGTGCAAGACAAAATTATGCATTTTTCTATGCAAAAATCTGGTTTTTTTCACTGCTACAAGCTGCAACCTCTTGTTAAGCTCCTGCATGGGAGAGTCCTGGTTTCTCGTGCTCAGGTCTCGTATGCCACCTCCTGGCTTTCCCACTGTATTATGCGTCTCACCAACATGCTGCGACTCCTGACACAGAGCGGGAGGAACTTTCCCGCTGCACTATCAGATGTAACAAAGCCAAGCCTTACTGGTTCAGAGCAGCTTTTATTCTTTGCGGCTTGACCCAATCTCACCTATTTTTGAATCAGGATGGAGGTAAACCCTCTACTAACCCTTCAGCCACCCGCCCACAGTTAGGACAGTCCAGGCTTTTGCACAGAATCCCATCGTGGCAGCACCTTGACTCCCGAAGTTCCTCTGGGCTTTGACCCATCAGTTTTGAGTGGGCCCTGGCACATCTCACCTTTCGCCAGATGTTATCATGGAAGGTGTATTTTGCTGCTAAAGCCAGATGCAGCCTGGGTCTGGGGCTACTTGAGACACCTCCTCATGGCTGTGGCCCTTGATGTCTGCCCAGACAGACAAACAACTGGGAGGACATCAGTGATCTTTGAAATGGTCTTTAACCATGAAAGGCTTCAGCCGAAGCAAGGAGAGCTGCCTTGGGGAAAGGAGATATGACAGACTCTTCTCCTTGCACTGCTGGTACAGATCGGCAGATGGAAGTTGCTGGGTTTGCAGGAGCCATTTTGATCCTTTGCAGAAGCTGTTTGAGTCACTTTTCAGTGTGTTTGCTGTAGAAATGGGCTGAAGGCACCAGATCATGGAACCTGCATGACTGAGCTGCCTCTGGGTACCCTTAAGCATCAGACCATGAGGGGCAGGCACATCCTGATCTCGGAGACTCTTGTGACCAGCAGGTCCCTGGATGAATGCAGGTGTTAAATGACTTGCCTCCTTTCCTACATGTCTGGCTTCAAGCAGGGACTGAGTTTTGCATGTGGCCTTCCTGAAGACACCCCGGCCTGTGATGTGTCTGATCAGCCTGCGGCCGTTTGTCCAGTGCAGCTGTGCCAAGAGGCCTTTTTGTGTCAGAACAGCTGCATTTTCTCTTTTCAAAGTGCTCCTGGACCACAGGCCATGCTAGAGCACAGGGCTTTCAGGAGATAAAGGTTCAAATGCTCCCACGTTGATTTATCTTTTTGTCCCACTTTCAAAACAAGAGAAAGAAAAGGGGAGTTTCCAGTAAAATGCAAAATTAAAATGTGCCAAAACCAGCCTTTTCCCTTATTTGTGCTTCTTCCAGCCCTGATGCCTAGAGTGCATCCCTTTGAGCAGGAGACAAGTGAAAACAGATAGGGCAAGGGGCAGGAGGGAGCAGGGGCATTGCACACACGCACGAGCAGGCACGGACACAGGCAGCAAGTGCATACGTGTGTGCACGTGCCTACGCGAGGCGAGCACCAGCCTGGGTGGGGGACACTTAGGGACCCTCAGCACAGACATGACCTACTTCAGCTCTGAGGCAAGCCACATTGTGCGGGCCTGTGTAAAAGCTTGATAGAGCCAGGCATGAATTATTCACGGCCCGGGCATGTTAATGCATGGACTAACAGTGCTTTTCTATAGGAAAAAAGTCTCCTCTATAATTTAAAGCCTCGCACGCTCCCATCACTGGCCCCCCCACTCTCTGGGGTGTTTCCGCTTAGGTGAGCAGAGCAGTGAGATGTGGATAGACTCAGCAACAGAGAGATAGCCCATCAGGAGCTGGGATTTGGGCAGGAGCAGGGATGCAGGCAGGAGCGGGGATGAGAGCAGGAGCCGGGATGAGGGCAGGAGCAGAATGAGGGCAGGAGCAGAATGAGGGCGGGAGCCGGGATGCGGGCAGGAGCCGGGATGCAGGCAGGAGCCAGCTTTGCCTGAGCCACAGGCGGGGGTATCCCATGGGAAGGGGCTGGCAGCACTGCTCTGGCTCGGGCAGCCTCGCAGCGAGTCACTTCCCGGAGCAGAAGCTCTCCACGGAGCCTATTCCCAGGCACGGGGGCCACTGGGGCTATTTTTAGACCTGCCTTTTGCTGCTTCTCTTTTTTCTTTTTGTTTTCTTTTGCTGCTCCTCGCCTTCGTGCAGCGCTGCCCTCCCAGCCCCAGGACAAAAGGAAACACTGATCCCTGGGGCAGGAAGCTGTGTGTGACGGCACCACAAGGCAGGGGCAAGCTGAGCTACAGGTACCCCTTCAACACAGCAGGGACACCCCCCACCCCCCCCCCCCGGCCACCCACCCCACCCGCACCTGCCCCAGGGGTGCCATTCCCACAGCCCTTTCAGCAGGTACAGATAAGGCCACAAGAAGACGTCGTCAGCCCCGGCCAGGGCGCCCCGCACGGGAGGAGGAGCTGCACGATGCTGTAGCTCCAGTGGACGTTTGCCTTCTATGGACATCTCTCCTCGCTGCACCGCTGGCAAGGAGGAGAGGCATCAGCCTCCGCAGGCACTGTGGAGGGAAACAAACACACCCCCAAAAAACTCACCAAGGCCTCCATCAATGCTCAGCCTCAACAGCCCCTTTTAACACGTGCCTGTGCAGGTAAGGACAGGATGGGACAAAAGATGCCCCAACACCAGTCATGGCCCTCAGTGGCATCCCTTGGGGACAGGGCTGGGGCCACAGGCAGGAAGGGGTGTAGGTACCACCAAGCCTGAAGCATCCCCAGAAAAAAACACAAGAGACCACAGAAAGAGTCACAGCAGCCTCTGGGATATATTTTTGTCCTTTTTTTTGGTTGCATTTCATATATTATCCAGTTTCACATTCTCATAGGATCAGCAATTATATTAGCAACTTATTCTCAAATCTCTTAATACAAGCAAGACAGCCATGGTCATATAATACTGAAAGCACTTCAATACCAAGCAATAAGATGCTAAAACAAAAATTGCACAAGTTCTGGTTTACTATGCCTGACTGAATCATTGTTACAGAAGACAACCCTTCTGGTTCAAGCTTTGAACTAAACATTAACTTATCTTACAGGATTACAATTTTTCTTTAATAATAATAATAATTAATTGCACACAAACACACAAGAAATTCTTTATGATGCATAAATATTTCCTTATTACACATGGTACAAAAATACTCATACTTTTTATGTTCGGTATTCCCATAAGGATGGCTGATGTTTGGCAGGACTGGATGCTCTCCAATCAGAAGGATGTGGAAAACAAAACAAACAAAAAAAACAAACAAAAAAAAGAAATAAAAAAGTTTAGATCTTTTACAGCTGTTCTATAGATAGAAGTTTGAAGAAGAAAAAAGCTAACAGAATAAACCCGACTTTCGGAGCAGAGGAGAATGGCTGAGAACAGAAACCCAGTGCATTGTACTTGGAAAAAAACAAAACAAGGAAAAAAAAACAACGGAGCATTTCTCAAATTTTTCTAAGCGTACTGGGAAGCGGAGGGCAGAGGTGGGAGAAGGGGTAAGACAAGGACAGTTTAGTATTTCTCAAAGCCAAGTCTTCACCGAAGCAAGATGAAAATGTTGATGGGTCAATCTGTTGGGCCAAGACCTGTTGCTAACGGTTACACAAACGCTAGAACAAACAAACTTACACTCACACATACACAAGTTAAGTGTTTTAATTCATGCCAGAAAACATGCAAAACCCATTGCCTTTCATTCCCTTCAGCTGAGCTGCCGGGGCAGGGTGAGCCTGGGGAAGCCCAGGACCGAGACCCCCCAGCTGGGCTTCAGCACAGCTGCACAG